>NC_057810.1:666868849-666882792 GCF_018294505.1 Triticum aestivum | reverse complement strand
GGGTTTGGCCTGGATCCGCCAGCGCCAGTTTCGGGCCTAACCGGTGAAATGGGCTCCTGGGGGCGCGACCGAGCCATTTTTTGGGTGTTGGCGCTGAAAAAGGGGCCTGGGGGGCCTGTTGGGGGCGCGGCTGGTGATGCTCTTAGATTGAAGTTGACACGTAGCACGTGGTGTAGATGCTCCGAGAACAACGTCGTGTACTAAATCATGGTTTCCGCCCGCGTCGGTTCGAGCAGCGATCGCAAGTGCAGATGGAAACCGCTGTCAGGCATTGTGTCAAGCAAGTGATAGACAGGAAGCGGTTGATGATTTTTGTTTGTTTTGATTACAAAATTGTCACGACCCAACAAAGATGTAACGAACAAATGGATCAGTACTAAGGATCGGATACAGTTTGGGGTTACAAAGAGATTTGAGGTGAGAAATCAACAAAGCAGAGGGGAAGCTATAAGGAGCAGAAGATGGAACACATTTTTTTAATGATAGATTTTTTTTTGAATCTATTCATTGTCTTGCTCTAGGCTACCTCTCCTTCTATAGCCCACTCTGAAGTGTAGGCCATGAAAAGTATAGGGGAATGATACCCAGACCTGGCCAAATGTGCCGGCCCGCCACGACACGACTCGGCCCATGCTAATCGTGCCAGGCACGGCACGACCCACGGAGGCACGTTTAATAAGCGGGCCGTGCCGTACCGGCCCACGTGTTGCGCCTTCAGGCCCAGGCACAACCTATTTAGTAAACGGGCCGGCAGGTTGGCCCGTTTAGCACGCTGGACTGTACATTTTTAGCCTGTTGGGCTGTTTTTAGGCCTATTGGTTGTACTAGCACAAATGCCCGTGCGTTGCAACAGGAAAAAAAATCCGTTTCACAACATGCCATGGGAAAGATTTTGATCTATTCATAATGGGACAACAATATCTTATGAAAAAATATGTATCATTTCAGGATCACGAGTTCACGGCACGGAGCTTAGGACATGTGGTATGATTCGTAGTAAATGATCTGATTGACAACGTTTTCTTATGAAAAGATTTTGAACAATTCATAACTTCATGGCAATATAAAGAAAATCAAAAGTAATGAAATTGAATAAGTAATAAAAATAACATTGTGCGCTTCAATGGAAAATAAAACTAATGCAAATTTAGTAAGGAATATTAATACCTTTGGCAACATTCGGGGAAAAAAATCTGGTTCATGTTGGTCGGGTCCAGGAATTATGTCATGGGACAAGGAGGCTTATGTAAAAAAAAAGATGCATTATTTGAAGATCACGACAGGGAGCTTAAAACATGGGGTACGATTTGAAGTAAATTGATCTTATTGACAACATTTTGTTATGAAAAAACTTTTGTTTTATTCATAACATCATGACAATATAAAGAACATTTAAAGTAGTAAAAATTACATCGTGTATTTCAACAGAAAATAAATTTGGCACAAACTTAAAAATATTAGTTCCAATTGCGACGATCTACCAAGCATTAAATCATTGTGCGTCCCCTCCTTTGATTACGGGGACTCCTTCCTATAAATTCCTTTTTTTTGTTTAATGCAATTCCCAATAATTGTGCAACGTCCTCCTTTTATTCTTTAGATGCTACACTTATGCGCCTATCCATGGATCGTACGGTGCAGCTTCCTTATTATAGGGATGCAATGGTAGCTGTACTTAATCCTCCGGATTTGTATTTTAATTCTTTCAGCAGCCCACAATTTCGGGTTCCTTTAATTATGCACCTTGCAAAGTTCAGATATCAGCCCACAAATCTCCTTCATTTAATTATGCTCCATGCAACATTCAAATATAATCCCACAAATCTCGTAATATAATACCTCCTTTAATTTGTGTAGCAAGGTGGGACTATTAAACATGTAATATCTAAGGTCATTAAGACCGCGGGGTTGAAAATATATTTTTGTGCCCGCTGATCATGTTTACTTGCGTTGATGGACTTTGGCCCATCAGTTGGAGCGCCGGGCAGAGGCCCAATTGTGTGGCCTTTGTGCTTGTCCGAAATAAAACTAATACAACCATCTCTGATCAAGGTGGTTTGGTTGTCTAGTTGGTCATTGTAGTCAGAGTGATATTGTGAGGTGTGGGGTTTGAATCCCAGGTTAATGTATATTTTTTGCTGCATTATTATTAGGTCGAAGGCCCAACTTAGCAGCCACTGGGCCACAACGTTGCGCAGCCCACATATGAAATTCTGGGCAAAAATTTAGTACCACCTCCGATAGAAGAAAATATCTATGAGATACGACAAAAAATCTTAAAAATATGTTGATGGACCAAACCATGACGGACCAAACCAAGAGTATCACCTCCCTTTAATAGTAGGTATAGATATAGATATAGATATAGATTTTACATGTATATTTATATAAAAAATTCTGAAAAAATATATAAAAAATTAACAGGCCCAAGGCGTGCCACGTGCCAGGACCAGCCCGTTTAACCCGTGCCATGCCTGGCCCATGGCGGGCCGTGCCGGCATGCTCGCGGGCTGGCCTGGTTGACCTGGCCCGTTTGGCCAGCTATAAAATGATACTCCCCGCCCACGCCGTCCTCCACTGCCGTACAGTTTGCCGGCGCTAGCGCCGCCTCACCGACGATTTGTCTTTCCTCGCCGCCCGCGCCGGCGCCCGCCACATCCCACCACTACCGTCCTAGAATCGGGCAGCACCCTATACGTAGCGCTGGACTCTGTCTTGGGGAGCCAATGCCTCGCCCGGTACCTGAAGTTGCTGCCCGAGCCCGACACCAAAGTTTCCTGGTCGCCTCCTTCTCCTGTTCAGGCAATATCCGGGTCGACCTCGCGCGGCTGATTCAGTCACCGTGCCAGCTTGGCTGGAGGTTTGCACGGAAGATTCGGTTATGGATTCCTTGTTGGCGGCATCGATCCGTAAAGGTTTGCAGTTTTGGATTTAGTGCTAGATCTAAGAGAATGTATATGTTGGAACAGCATCGAAGAAGGGAACGGGCTCGATGAATGATTCTGGGTTCTCCAGCCTGCAGAATGTTTAATGACATGGACTGCAGTTCATCTTGGTAAAGAAACATAGTTTCAGTAAAATTCCATGCCTGCTTTTACTTGGTTGTGCCAACCTCTACAGACTTATCTGACGAAGTTTGAGAAATCTTACATATTTCATAGGGATTGAGGAATGCCTAGTTCTCTGCCGTGTGACTAACATTTAAGCTTCAGAATGTCTAATGACATGGACTGCAGTTCATCATGGTAAAGACTAAAGAAACATAATTTCAGTAAAATTTCATGCCTGCTTTTACTTGGTTGTGCCAAACCTACAGACTTTTCTAAGTCTTTTTGAGAAATCATACACTGTACCATTTAATAAAGAAATAGGAAAATTCCTTCTATAATTTCAAATTGTCAGGCATTACATTGAATGTGGCTGCTCCAGTTAGTACTCGACGAATATGACCTGTTAACCCCTTGAGTATTCTTTCGTGGAGTTGCACGAAATGGCTAGCGCTCTGGGAAATTACACATGCATATATTGGTTGTCTTAGGTGTAAATAAATGTAGTCATGTGCCCATACCTAGGCAAGAAAAAAGCAATATGTTCTGCGCAAAAAAAGGCAATATGTTATAGTGAAACTGAATAAACTGTCATGTTTGACTCCCTGTATGCAGCTCTAGCAAGAAACTGAAGTCAAGCCTTCTAATCTGGAACATCAAGGTGGACACTAAACACTATTTTCATCAGAATTCTTGCACATTCATATTTTTAAAGACTTTAGTTATCTCACTTTCCGGTTGTGCCCCCTATTCCAAATGAAGCAGAGTTATGCTTTCTCCCAAGATCACTGCATTTTATTGTTACTAACTAAGCACTTTATATTTTGATGTTCCCAAGTAAGAAACTGATTTTCTTGAAATTTTGTTTTCCCTTGAAATGTGCATGACTGCCGCTGCAACTCAAAACTCTGAATAAGTGCTACTGGGCTGCAGATAAGTTTACCAGACAGAGAACCAATGTCCATTGAGCCAGAAAGGATATTTGACATGTGAACCTGGTAAAATATAATACCAAAACAATGTGGTTAGGATTTCTTACTTTCTCTGTTGCCAGCTCATAAGTGCTTCTTCTACCTGACAGTTTTTCCCCGTAGAAATATGTGAAATAATGATTGTTTAATGAAGTAGAGAACTAATGAATACATGTGCACACAATTCATATATAAGAAGGCGTACTACTGTCTGACATGCTCTTGTACTAACCCTCAACTGATTTTTCTTCTCGCAGCTAGCATATCTTGCAAAATTAAAGCACTACACACTAGTAGAAAAGAGGGTTTTGGTCCAGGCCGGGTTAGCCCATTAGTCCAGGTTCAATCCAGAACCGGGACTAATGGGGGCATTAGTCCCGGTTCGTGAGCCCAGGGGGCCGGCCGGGCCACGTGGGCCATTTGTCCCGGTTCATCTGGACCTTTTAGTCCCGGTTGGTGCTATGAACCGGGACTAAAGGGTGCGATGCCCATTAGTACCGGTTCGTGGCACCAACCGGGACTAAAGGGTTAGACCTTTAGTCCCGGTTCGTGCCACGAACCGGTATTCATTAGTACCGGTTCATAGCACGAACCGGTACTAAAGGTCCCCTTTTCAAACTCTAACCCCCCCCCTCCTCGTGGATCGCCTTTTCAGTTTTCAAAAAAAAAGAAAATGATGAAAATGTCAAAAAAATAAAAGAAAATAAGTTTCCCATGTGATATGTGGTCTAGTTGTTGGGAAAATTTGCAAATGTGAATTTCGACTTTATTTGCAAAATCTCTCTAGAATTTAGTAAAATGGGAATAACTTTTGCATACTAACTCGGATGAAAAAGTTTTTTATATGAAAAATCATCTACTCAAAAAGTTACATCCAAATTTAACGGGGGAACCCCGTTAAACATTTTTAAAATCCTCAAAAACCTAACAGAAAAAAGTTACGGAGCTTTTAGAGCGGAAAAAATCGAAAAAATTTCAAACTGTGTGGTCAAACAATGGTATAACTAATTATTCTAGAATATTAGTGTTACTACATAATTATTTCAGTTATTTTGAATTTTGGTCAAATCTGGTCAAACTGTGGTCAAACTAATTATTCAAGAAATATTAGTGTTACTAAATAATTATTGTTTTTTAAAACAATAGTTTCAGACTCAAACAGTGAAATGTGTCACTTCATGCTCACGCAAAATTCCTGAGGGTTAATAGGATTGACATCTTACTATTGTGAGGAAAACAACAAGTGCAGACTTGGAAACGAGGGAGAATAGAACCCAGAAGTTAAGCGTGCTCAGGCTGGGGGAGTGGGAGGATGGGTGACCTTTCGGGAAATTAGATGATTAGAAATGATGAGGGGTGATTAGAGATTAGAGGATAAATTGAGCAGTGATGAGGGATGGTGATTAGAGATTAGAGATTAAAATAATTCAGAAATTTGAAAATAAAAAAAATTCAAAAAAAATTCAAAAAAGAAAAATCATAAAATTTCCTTTAGGTGGAGCTCCACGTGGCCGCGACCTTTAGTCCCGGTTCCAGTTTGAACCGGGACTAAAGGGGGGAGGCATTAGTAACGACCCTTTAGTCCCGGTTCAAGAACCGGGACTAAAGGCCCTTATGAACCGGGACTGATGCCCCCTTTTCTACTAGTGACAGTTCAATCACCCGGAACTGCTTTGCCTAGTTACTCCTGCAGCATGGCAAGCCATTATCTTGTTCATCTCAGTTACAACATCTCTGATGGACAACCTTTCAGTTGGTCTTTGCTACTGCATTCTAGGGCAAGTCTTGTGACAAAGTACATGATACTATTGATATCTCCCCGTGTATTCTCAACTGATAGCAGAAGAGGGTCAATAATCTCGATTAGTTGTGTTGGATATGCCATCTTTGCATACTCTAGTAAGGTAAATCCATCTGTGAACATTGCATCTGCAGGCGTCTTTGATGTAAACATCTCAAGGAGCACGATACCAAAGCTATAGACATCCCCACATGGAGAAATCTGACCACCTTCACCATACTCTACAGTGCACAAACCCACATTAATAATATGTCAAACCACCCCAACACTTGTTGGATCTAAAAACAGGATAAAAAAATGAGTTACCTCGAGCAACATATTCAATTGTTCCAACCACTAAACTCTTCTAATTGATCAATTGCTCGCCTTCTGGATCAATGAGATGTTAAACATTATCTTGTGTAGCACGCATAGGTAGTTAGAGATAGATATATCTTAACAATGTACTCATTTATCTTTCTATCTCTTCTCCTGTAATCCCTCGATGTATCTCCTCTCTGTTACGATATGTATGCGCTATTGGGAGGTGCGTCCCAACAGATCAATATATACCCTGCGGGCCTCTTGTTTGGAGGTTGAGACGCTTCGACAATCTTCCACATGGTATCAGAGCTACCCTCTTCCCCTTCGTCTAGCTATCCCTCCCGTCCACCCTTCTTCCACCTCCAAACTCGACAATGTCGACGTCCACCTCGGTTATCTCTAACGGCCTCAACAACAACGTCTCCGAACCCCTCACTCGTTCCAATTATGTTCTCTGGTGTGCCTAAGCTCGTTCCCAGATCATGGGGGCGGGCCTCTTCGGGTATGTCGACAAAACCCTAGAAGCACCACCCAAAACCATCACCAGCAAGAACGCCGAGGGCAAAGATCAGGTGGCTGTGAACCCTGCTTATGCGCCTTGGCTTATCCAAGATCAACAGATTGTTGCCTATCTTCTCCGCAATCTCTCGAAAGAAGTCCTAATCCAAGTAGCATCTCTTGAAACCTCCCATGCCATCTGGTCTGCCCTCGCCAACATGTTCTTTGCCCAATCCCTCTCCCGTTGCAACCACATCCGCATCTCCCTCACCACTGCTCAGAAGGGAACCCAGTCTGCTGCTGGGCTATATGTGAGGTCTTGTTGATGAGATTGCAGCGACCGAGAAACCCATAGATGAGGACGAACTCGTGTCTCACGTCATATCCGGGCTCGACATGGAATATCAGCCCATCATCAGCGCTATGGATGTGCGTCCTGAGCCAACCACCATCGACGAACTCTTCGACATGGTGTCTACCTTCGACCAGAGGGTTGAGATGTTCCAAGGCACCGGCGGCCAAGCCTTCAAATCATCGACCAACGCTGCCTCCCGTGGATGAGGTGGCCCTTCCAAAGGCTACCGTGGCGGTGGCGGTGGTTCTCGTCCTGGTGGGTATGACGGCGGCGGTGGTGGCGGCCACTACCCCAACTCCCACGGTGGTGGCAGTGGTGGCCACTACGGTGATGGTGGTGGCAACCATGGTGGTGGCTATGGTGGCCACTACTCCAACTCCGGAGACAGCGGAGAACACAACTACAACAATGGTGGTTGCCCCTTCTACAACAACAACAGGGGAGGCCAGAACAACTACAATAATAACTTCAGAGGGTATGATGAATATGAAGGAAAATGTCAGATTTGCAAAAAAAACTAACCATATTGCAAAGCAATGCAAGTGGCGCTATGCAGATGATAATTCACAGAAAAAGAAAGTTGCCACAGCAGCCAACAAGTCTTATGGAGTAGATACCAATTGGTATGCTGATTCTGGTGCCTCCAACCACATCACCCATGAGCTCGAGAAGGTCACCATGCATGAGAAATATCATGGTCATGAGCAAGTTCACAACGCTGATGGTACAGGTATGGAGATAAGCAATATTGGTCATTCAATTATTCCTTCCCCACATAGAGATATCCACCTCAATAATATTTTGCATTGTCCAACTTCATCAAAAAATCTCATATCCGTTCATCGCATTGCCCTTGACAATCATGTATTTTTAGAATTTCACCCATTCTTCTTTTTGATCAAGGATCAGGTCACGAAGCAAATCCTCTATCTGAGGTAGATGCGTGGATGGACTGTACTCGTTGATTCCTCAAGTTAGCGATTCAATAAACAAGTGTGTAGTGCCATCAAGTTGTCGTTGGAGAGATGGCATGCCCGTTTAGGCCACCCTTCTTTTTCCATTGTCAAACAAATTCTTAGTAAAAATAAACTCCCGGTTGTTGGGGAGCACAATTCTGAAACTATTTGTGACTCTTGCCAAAGAGCAAAAAGCCATCAGTTGCCTTATCCTGTTTCCACTAGCATTTCTGTTAAGCCATTACAACTCATATTTTCAGATGTATGGGGTCCTGCTCCTCTCTCTGTTGGGAGACATGCATACTATGTTAGCTTTATTGATGATTATAGCAAGTATACATGGATCTATCTTCTTAAGAAAATGTCTGATGTGTTTCAAGTCTTCCTCAATTTCCAAGCTCTTGTAGAAAGGAAGTTTGATAGGAAGATCACCGCTGTCCAGTCTGACTAGGGCGGCGAATACGAAAAGCTAAATTCTTTCTTTCAGAAGCTAGGCATTTCTCACCATGTATCATGCCCCCACGCACACCAGCAAAATGGCTCCGCAGAGCGGAAACACAGACACATCGTCGAAGTGGGACTCTCCCTACTTGCGGCTGCTTCCATGCCCCTCAAGTTTTGGGATGAAGCCTATCTCACTGTTGTTCATCTTATTAACATCCTACCCAGCCGAGTTATTAAGAATGAAACACCCACTGAGCGTATTTTCCACACTAAACCAGATTATGCTCCTCTTCGTATTTTTGGTTGTGCATGTTGGCCCAATCTTCGTCCATATAACAACAGAAAACTCATGTTTCGTTTCAAACAGTGTGTTTTTCTGGGTTATAGTAGCCAACACAAGGGAGTCAAGTGTCTAGATGTCTCCACTGGTCGTGTCTATATTTCTCGCGATGTTGTCTTTGATGAAACACAATTTCCTTTTGCTAAACATCATCCAAATGTCGGTGCTCTCCTTCACAAAGAGATCCTACTGTTAGCTCCTCATCTCATAAAGAGTGATAGTGGGGAAGCAAATAATTGTGATGATCAAGTTTTGCCTAACTCTCCTAATGGTTTACCTGAGTACTCTATTTCAGAAGTTACTACAGATCACAGTGGTGCAAACAGTGCTGAAAATGGTGTCCAAAATCAAGCTACAGGGCAATATTTCATGTGCACGCATTCCTCCGGTGGATCTGCTTCGGGATCCCCCAGGTGCCTGCGCCAGATGGGATAGGCGAATCTCTCGCTGGCGGATCAGCCGCGGGATCACGCCAGGGCCCGCCTCTCCGCTCCTGTCGGGCTCCCCACCCGGCTTCTCATGCTCACGCTGTGCTGGTCGGTCCGAGGGCCCCACATCTCCCTCGCCAGGCGTTGCTGGGCCCGTCACGGGCGCTGCTAGGCCCGCCACCACCTTACCAGTCGCGCCTCATTGGCGCGGGCCTGCACCAACTGACCGACCTGCTCTCGAGGCCCGACCGGCGCATGATTCCCCTAGCGCGGTCGGATCGCGCGCCGCTGCCCTTGAATCAGCCTCGGGATCCCG
Source organism: Triticum aestivum (assembly GCF_018294505.1). Taxonomy (NCBI): domain Eukaryota; kingdom Viridiplantae; phylum Streptophyta; class Magnoliopsida; order Poales; family Poaceae; genus Triticum; species Triticum aestivum. The sequence goes on along the minus strand of NC_057810.1, from coordinate 666,873,333 downwards.
TGCTGCAGAGGATCTGCTGTTGCAGTGGCCCGGATCTCCTGCGGCTGACTCCCCTGTGATCGTTCCTACACCTCCACGAACACGGCTTCAACAGGGGGTAATTACAAAAATATTGCATGACTTGCTTGACAGGTGAATCTAGTGAACCCAAGACTCTGCATGAAGCTCTTGGTGATTCACGCTGGAAACAAGCAATGGAGGATGAGTTTTCTGCTTTGCCACGCAATAAGACGTGGCACCTAGTTCCTCATCGTGAAGGTATCAATTTAATTGATTGCAAATGGGTCTATAGAATTAAGAGAAAGTAGATGGCAAAATTGATCGGTTCAAAGCACGTTTGGTAGCAAAAGGATTTAAACAGCGCTATGTCATTGACTATGAAGATACTTTTAGCCCTGTTGTCAAAGCTGCATCTATTCGTCTTGTGCTCTCTGTTGTTGTTCCAGGGGGAGGAGTCTCAGACAGCTAGACGTACAGAACGCGTTTCTTTATGGTGTTCTGGAAGAGGAGGTCTATATGAAACAACCTCCTGGGTTTGAGGACAAAAATGTGTCGTTTCATGTCTGCAAACTTGACAAGGCTTTGTATGGGCTCAAGCAAGCACCTCGAGCATGGTACTCTCGGTTGAGTATGAAATTGCAAAAGCTTGGGTTTCTTCCATCCAAGAATGACACTTCTTTGTTTATTTACAACAAGTTTCAGACCATCATTTTTGTTCTCATTTACGTTGATGATATTATTGTGACTAGTTCACATAATGAAGCAATAACAGCACTGTTAAAATATCTTAGGGCAGATTTTGCTCTAAAGGATCTAGGGGACTTACATTACTTCTTAGGCATAGAAGTCAAGAAAACTGAACATGGCATTCACTTATTACAAGGAAAGTATGTGACTGATCTGTTAGGCAGAGTTGGTATGCAAAATTGTAAACCTTCTCCAACTCCCTTGTCCAGCTCAGAACAGCTATCCTTGACAGAAGGAGCACTTTTGAATCAGGAAGATAGCACCAGTTACAGGAGCATTGTTGGAGAATTACAGTACTTGACTCTTACTCGACCTGACATTTCCTTTGCAGTCAATAAAGTTTGCCAGTTTTTGCATGCACCTACTACAACCCATTGGACAGCTGCCAAGCACATCTTGAGGTATGTAAAGAATACAACACACATTGGTCTAGCTATAAACAATCCTCGTCTCTTCGCATCAGTGCTTTTTCTGATGCGGATTGGGCTGGTTGTGTGGATGATAGACGCTCAACAGGGGGATTTGCTATCTTTTATGGACCTACTTTGATTTCATGGTGTGCCAAGAAACAAGCTACTGTTTCCAGGTCCAGTACTGAGGCAGAGTATAAAGCATTAGCTAATGCTACAACTGAAATTATTTGGGTGCAAGCTTTGTTAAGAGAACTTGGAGTATCACATACTCACACGCCTATACTTTGGTGTGGCAACCTTGGTGCAACCTATCTTTCTGCTAATCCTGTTTTTCATGCAAGAACTAAACACATTGAGATAGATTTTCACTTTGTCAGAGAAAGAGTTGCAAACAAAGAATTGGATATCAAATTCATACCTTCTAAAGATCAGATTGCAGATGGGTTCACAAAGGCACTTCCTACAAGAAGCTTTGAAGACTTTAAGCATAATCTCAACTTGTGTAGTTGTGATTAAGGGGAAGTGTTAACCATTATCTTGTGTAGAACGCATAGGTAGTTAGAGATAGATTTATCTTAACAATGTACTCATTTATCTTTCTATCTCTTCTCCTGTAATCCCTCGATGTATCTCCTCTCTGTTACGATATGTATGCGCTATTGGGTGGTGCGCCCCAATAGATCAATATATACCCTGCGGGCCTCCTGTTTGGAGGTTGAGACGCTTCGACAATCTTCCACATGAGAATCTTCGCCAGGCCAAAGTCCCCGACATGAGCAACCATGCCCTCCCCAAGAAGAATGTTATTGGGCTTCAAGTCACAGTGAACTATTGCTGGCTGGCAGTTGTTGTCCAAATAGTCTAGTGCCGCCCAATATCAGCGACAATGCTCAGTCTCTGCATTAGTGTTAGAACTTTGACTGAATTAGGTGCATATGTGTCCTGATGTAACCACTTATCAAGATCACCGTGAGGCATGAAATCAAATACAATGGCTTTGAAGTCATTTTGGTTCAAGCCAGAGCAGCAAGTTCTGATACCAATCAAATTCCGGTGGCGAATTTTGCTAAGCACCTTACACTCAGCCACAAAACTTTTTGAAGATCCAGATTGCTCAGCGTCAAAAACCTTCACAGCGACAGTAATTACGGACTCTTTCAGCAGCAGCCTGCCCTTATAAACACATCCATACCATCCTGTGGCAACTATATTATTGTCTGTGAGGCCATCTGTTGCCTGGGCCAGGTCTGAGTAAGAAACTCGAGGATACATGTCATCCATGAACGACGGAGATAATGGTGCTGTTCTGACAGATGGTACTCTTAATTTATTTTTTGAGAAGACAACTAGTGCTAGGATCAAGCAGATAAGTAAGATGATACTAGCACTAGAAATCACTGCATTTCAAACAACTCGTGTTATTCTTTGATTGTGCACAACTGGTCTGGTTGGGCATGAAGGCAAACGCAATTCGGAAATACCACCAAAACTTATCATTTCCATAAAATAAGAATCCGGTCAAATTGGCAAACACACACTGGTGGAAAAAGGGCCTTTGGTCGCGGTTCGCAACTGCCATTAGTCGCGGTTGCGCAACCGCGACCAAACAGGCGCGACTAAAGGCCCCCCCCCCTTAGTCGCGGTTGCTTAAGAACCGCGACTAAAGGCCCGTCCACGTGGGCGCCAGGCGGCCGTCGGGGCGGAGGACCTTTAGTCGCGGTTCTTCTGGCCAACCGCGACTAAAGGCCGCCGCAGGTTTAGGGTTTTAGCCCCCCCCCCTAAACCTGTTTTCTGTTTAATTTGTATTGTTTTATTTCTTTTGTGCTTTATTTTAATTTTGAAGGAGTTTCACATATTCTACGGTACTACATACATGCATATGAATGTACAATTTCAAACAAATTTGAAATTAGAACCAAAAAGAATTCAAGAGGAATATACAATATATATTCAATATCATCGGATGATCATATACAATTTTGAACAAGTTTCCATACATAATTTAATGCATATAAAGTTCTACGTCCTCGTAATGGTGTTCTCCTTTAGGATGGAGGACTTCCCTCCTGAACCATCCAGCTAGTTCCTCTTGAAGTGGTCGGAAGCGAGCTTCTGGACTAAGCATCATCCGGAGGTTATTCCTCTGAGCATTGGTATCACTCGGAACCCGCTCAGAGGTGTATCTCCGGATCATCTCACAGACATAGTATGCACATAGATTGGTCCCCACTGGCTGAATATCCTCACCATTCTTAGCCTTTGACCTTTTGAATTCTAGCTCTTTTTTGAATTCACCGACCTTTGTATCTACGAACCGTCTCCAAACCCTACGAGGCAAAGAAAATTAAATGAACAAGAGAGTTATTAGTTACTTGATATTAGGAAATGAACGAAATAGGCCGATCGATATAGAGCGCAAATGAATGAAAATAATTACTTCTGCAGCATTCTTCTCATGCCGCCCCAAAGCTTTGGATCCTTATTCAGAGAGTCGTGGACGAGACATTCTGAGGTGTCAACTTTAATTACTAGCAGAATCCAGTGGAACCTGCGGACACGATACATGCACAGTACGTCATGCATAACTCATCGATTAGCCGGCCACATACCATGCATGGAGTAAACAAAAGAGAATGTGCTCAAGACAGAAACACTCACCCAAAATGGTAAGGAAATAGAATATCACTTTTGAGTTCCTGCTGAGTTCCTGCTTTGTAAGAAACTGCCACAGGTCTGCCTCCATGTCGGCGGGGTGATGCTCCAACACATATCCATTAACGATGTGTGGGTCAATGAACCCAACATCATGGATGTTCCTTACTCTGCATTCCTTAATCTTTTTTGTTCTCTTATCGACAAAAGTGAAACCAGCAATTCGTGCCTTCTTTGGCTTATTCCACTCCTGGACGGTGATCGAGACGTTGTCTCTAACAATGGCTCCGCATTGGTTGACAAACTTGGTGGCGTTCTTGCGGGGCTCCAGCGGCCTGCCGGTTGCACTGTCGACAACCTCGATGGTGCATGTTTCTCCTTGTTTCATCGTCTTGGTTGCGCCACGCTTTGACGACGTACTCGATTGTTTCGACGATCCGGCCGAGGGCTAAAATAAGAAAGAGAGTCGCGCGCGTTAGTACACACATATTTATTCAAATCAGTTAGTTTGTATCACCAGAGGCTCAATGTATATATATACCTCGGCGCCGGAGGTGGTTGCTACTTCCATTTGAAGATCGTCGTTTATCGACGTTTGTTCGGCATCATCTTGCTGACGGCGCCCTTCATCTTCACCGTCAAGGTTCAGATAAGAAGAGATATCATCTTCTT
>NC_057810.1:666852861-666868022 GCF_018294505.1 Triticum aestivum | reverse complement strand
CGACTAAAGGTATTTTTCAAAATCTTAAAAATACAAATAATATATTAAAAAATTCAGAAAAATAAAACTAAAGGCGACGAGCGTGCTGAACTGGTATATATAGGGGAGGAGCTTTAGTCAACCGCGACTAAAGGCCTTTGGGCACCTTTAGTCGCGGTTGGCCTGGCCAACCGCGACTAAATCCCCTCACGTGCACCAGCTGGCCACCGAGCGCCCTGGGCCCAGGCCTTTGGTCGCGGTTCGTCTGCCGAACCGCGACTAAAGACTTCATTAGTCGCGGTTCCTATAGTTTCGCGACTAATGGGGCTGGACGGAAGCCTCTTTTTTTACCAGTGACACCACGTGCTGGGACTTGCCCATCAAGAAGGTTGAAGGATATGTCTAGCCGGTAAAGTGATGTCATGCTTTCCAAGGTCTCGGGAATCTATGCAGACAAATTATTGTGTGCAAGGTACAGTTCTTTCAGGCCATTCATGAGTCCTATCTCTTGAGGGATTGCACCTGTGAGCGCGTTTTTGCTAAAATTCAGCAGTACCAAGCCTCGCATTCTGCTTATGGACATAGGAATGATACCATTGAAGTAGTTAACATCCAAACGGAGCTCCATCAAGCTCTCACAATTGCTGAGAGCATCTGGCAGCGTCCGAGATAGGTTGTTCTCATGGATGTACAAGTCTGTGAGCTTTGTGAGGCCACCTACTTGGGATGGAAGATAACTACTGAAACAATTCCTAGACAAATCCAGAATGTATGACAAGGATGACAGGCTAAAAAACTATCTATGTAAGGGACCTGAAAGCGCATTGTTTGAAAAGTTTGCATCAACGAGCCGTTGGAGATTTCCAAGGTTTGCTGGAAGATATCCTTGCAAGACATTGTTAGCTACTGAAAGGTCCTCCAACTGTGTTAAGTTCCCGAGCGAGGACGGCATCGTGCCAGAAATACGGCTATTATCTAGTGTCAACCACTGGAGCATTTTCAAGTTCCCTATGTTGTCTGGTATGGCACCTGTAAATCGATTGCTAGAGAGTCCGAGCTTGATTAGATAAGGGAAGTATCCAATGCCAACTGGTATCTTGCCATAAATCTCATTGAAACTAATATCAAAAAATTCGAGTTGCCTGGACAGGTTTGCGATAGAACTTGGAAGCACACCACTAAACCTGTTGTGTCGCAATATGACACCATTAACACTAGTACAAGTTGTTAATGAAGTGATGAACCCCCAGTCCTGGGCAGTGCTTGACTTCAGCTGGTTTCCCTTAAGAATCGGGAAGTTCGGGCAGAGTGCTCCAATCTCTGGAGCCACGGATCCAATGAGTTTGTTACCAAAGAGGTCAAGTGACTGAATTGTGGTTGCATTTGCAAGTGAAGATGCAACTCTTCTAGTGAAATGGTTCGAAGCAAGGATAAGGTGATCGATTTTTGGTAGCCCATTGCCCAAATCGGAGGGAAGTGTGCCGCTTAGCTCGTTCATCTGCAGACCAATGTGGGCGAGTGAGGACATGTTAAAGACCGTTCTTGGGATGGTGCCTGAGAGGTGGTTTACTTGCAGTCCTAGCTTCTCAAGCTTACTGATCCTGCCAAGACTCTCAGGAATTGGACCACTCAACTGGTTGTCATTGATGTTCAATATCCGCAGCGATGATAAGTTGCCAAGTGATGGTGGGATGATCCCTGTGAACTTGTTCTTCCCTAGTGACATGACCTCAATCCTTGACAAGCCTCCAAGCCAATCAGGGATTTCTTGGTGGAGCTTATTCAGGTCAAGTTTGATGCTGACAAGACGGGTGCAGTTCCTCAGGCCATACATGATCCCACCTTCAATTGAATTATTTGAGAGATAGAGGTGTGATAACTGTCTGAGCTGGCCAATTGTCCAAGGAATTTCTCCCTGGAGCAAGTTGTTTGAGAGGTCAAGATATGACATTTGTGACAACTGGCCAATTGTCCATGGGATTTCACCATGAAATAGATTGTAGCTGAGATCTAGACTTCTCAGGTAAGTGAGGTTCCCCAGGGAAGGAGCTACATATCCACGAAGCCCCGCCGAGGAGAGATTAAGTGCTGAGACCCTTTGCTTATGATTGAGGCTGCAGATGACACCATGCCATTGGCAGAAGTCAGCAGTTATGTTCCATGAATCTAGTGCATCCGAGTGACGGCTTAGACCCGCCTTTAATGCTATCAAGGCATCCAGATCAGTCTTATTGCTGGATGCCAGTGCCCGGAAACTTGAAGCTGATGCCAGTATGAGCACAGATGGCAAGAGAGCAAATTTTATAACAGGCAACATTTTGGAGCAGTTCCCTGGCAATCAACAACGTTCAACAAATTTAGCCTTGAATGCATGCTTATATGATTGACATGAAAAAAACATAGGAGCCAGAGTCATGAGATTTTGCCATAAAATTGCAACCTAGTATTACAAGACAGTACTTTAACTGTAATTGTGCAATATACTATGTCCAATAAAAGGCTCGTGGTTTGTAGGAGTAGTAATAGTTAGTCCTCCCTCCGTTCCCAAATAATTGAAGTTCTAGGATTTTCATAAGTCAAACTTTTTTAGGTTTGACCAAGTCTATAGAATAATCCACAAAGATCTACGATATCAAATATACATAATATGAAAATATATTTCATAATGAATCTAATGAAATAATTCTGATATATTTTATATAGACTTGATCAAATGGAGGCACTAGCTATGCACGGGGAGGAACAACGCGGGGATGCGGCAACGGTGATGAGCCACCATGTCGGCAAACGGAAGCACATGGAGGGGGGGGGGCACTGTGAGGTTCTAGCGAAGCTGCTGGGATGCCAAGGGGTTGTGCTGCGACGCTGGGGCCACAGACGCGAGGATGAATAGAGGTCAGTGAAAGTTTCACTTAGGAAAATCATATCACTTAAGTTATTTTGGAACAGAGGGAGCACAATGGTTTTCATATATAATTTAGTTTGAAGTCGGGTAAACTCGTCAAGTAGAGAGTTTTGCACCATAATAACAAAAAATCGCAAGCGAGCAAGATCAATGTAAGAAAAAGCAAGAACATTGGGGGGCACAACCTGCAGACAACTCTGTATGGTGTATTGCATCGTTTAATTTCAGCCTAAAATGGTAGAAAGAAGAACATGACATGGAGGAGCTGGGCGATTTTGAAGCATGCCAAGACATGTTTGAGACACAAGCTTTGCTTGCAGAACGCAAATGTTTGAATGAGATGGGGAAATACCTGAATTTCTCCTCACCAAAGCACGCCTTGGTGTGTTCTTTTGCTGCTCTGCTTCTGCGGCGGTTATATATCGCTGCCTCCAGATACAAGGCGGAGAAGGGCAGGGGGTTCAAGCTGACTGCGGTAAGCTTTTCACATCGAATGCATACTTTTCGAGCACGGCTCTTCCCCGTGGAGACAACGAGATCGAGTAGGAGTACCAACATACCTTTGGCAATAACAGGTAGGACCTAGGCTAAATGAGTCAATGGTAGTGTTAGTTCTGTGAACCCGTTTGATCTCGGCCGTGCAATGGTATGCATGAGGGCGACCGGCCGTACACACAACTCAACACACCGCCGTGTGGAGTGTGAGTTGACGCGTGGAATTCGGGAAGAATGTACTCCCTCCATTCCTAAATATTGCTTTTCTAGAGATTTCAACAAATGACTACATACGGAACAAAATGAATGATTTTACACTTTAAAGTATGTCTATATACATCCTTATGCGATAGTTCATTTGAAATCTTTAAAAAGACAAATATTTAAAAACGGAGGAAATACTATGCATGCCATTTCATACCTCCGTTTCATGGAAGTTCATACACGTTTCGATGAGCTGTTGCTCTTCCTCATCCATCTTGACAAGGACCATCCAAGTAACAAATCAGCTCACACCATGCGTGGAAACTTCCGCACAAGAATAGTCCTATTCTACGCTTCTACTCCCTCAGTTTCCAAAAATTGTCTTTCTAGACATTTTAAATGGACTATAATATACGGATGTATATAGACATATTTTAGAGTGTAGATTCACTCATTTTACTTCGTATGTAATCATTTGTTGAAATCTCTGGAAAGACAAATATTTAGGAACGAAGGGAGTAGCTCAGACAACCATGTTTATTTATGTTAAAGTAATCCAAGGCACGTGCATATCGATCTATCAAGGGCCAATCAATAAGACGGGGCATCAAAATTTGTTAGCAACGTTCAACTATAGGCTTTCTTTTCATTGGTACCGCCATAATATCACACTGGCCACTCAGGATGGCAGTGTTAAACTTTGGCATCGCGCGCGCGATCACTGCCGTGCAATGAAATGAGAGGGCGACCGGCCGTACGCGCAACACACCACACCGCGTGTGGAGTGTGAGTGGACGTACTCACTTACGTGTGGAATTCGGGATGAATGTACTCCCTCCGTTCCTAAATACTTCCTCCGTCCGGAAATATTTGTCATCAAAATGGATAAAAGAAGATGTATCTAGATGTATTTTAGTTTTAGATACATCTCTTTTTATTCATTTTGATGACAAGTATTTTCGGATGGAGGGAGTATAAGTCTTTGGAGAGATTTCATTACGGACCACATACGGAGCAAAATGAGTGAATCTACACACAAAATGCATCTATATATATTTGTATACGGTCCATAGTGAAATACCTACAAAGACTTATATTTAAAAACGAAGAGAGTATTGTGCATGGCGTTTCATACTTGCTTTTCATGGAAGTTCATACCAGGCTGTTGTCTCTCTCATTCATCTTGAATCTTGACAAATGCCATCCCGACAAGTTACAAGTCAGCTCAAATCTCGTCCGGAAACTTCAGCATAATGACAGTCCTGTTCTAGGCTCCTAGCTCAGATCACCGACCTCCTTTCCTCGATTACTTGTTCTCCTAACCAAAACTGAATGAAGTAACATGAGTCTTGCTTGTGGCTGGCCTACAACCGCACGCCCGCGACGGAGCTCCCATCGTGGTGACACCGCGCTGCGCACAAGCGACTAGCGCTGCCACAATCGAGGACGCCGCCGTGAAGACGAGCTCCGGACTATCACCAGCCGCCTGAGATCTCCCCATCAAAAGAGCAGCCGGCGAGGAGCACGAGCCCCGCCGCCGCCGGCTCCACGCATGCTTTGCATGTCAGAGGCCACCGGCGATGGCGAGGGGGTGGATGGGATGGGTGAGGCGAGGAGAGGCTGGTGTTTTTCGCCACCCGTGTCGCCCTGGGGAGGGCGCGACGCGGGGGCAGATGGGATCCACTAGTTCGATCAGTTGAAGCCCTACGTATATTTTTTCCGATATGAAATATAAAATATTGGGAAGATATTTATTACTCAAATGCATAGAACAACATTATTACGAAAGGAAGAAGAAAAAAAGGTGAACAACACCCCCAGCAAACGACAACAACAATGACGACAAGCATCAATGATAGCACCCATAGGTAACAGTATACGTGCTTTAACAATGATGCTTTTAGGGAGGTATAGGTGCTTCAACAATGATGCTTTCAGGAAGAGAACAACACATGAGCGCTGTCGTCGTTGTAACCAACCACTAAGGTTAGATCGTGAATTTTCACCTCGAAGAGGAGTTTGAGTAAACTTCATGCAATGTCTTCAACTAGAGAATGTCATATGAACAACAACATTCCCATGTTCAACCAATGAAGGTGGATCATAAGTTTTCACCCTGAGACTCAGCCCTTGCACTCAACTTCTGTCACCTAACCTACTTCGCCTTGTGTTGCTAGCATACCATCACCTGCCGACCCATTTTCCCATTTTTAATGAGCAGGGTTATGATTTTCAGTCGATGCATATTTTCATGGACGTGCGATGGACATCCTCGCGGGCATAAAAATGAATTTGATATTGCTCGATCATAATAACCCGAACGCGCCTACTTTTAATGATAGGATACCTTTGGTCCATATAGTTCCATTTTTGTTCCATGCCGACGCTTCGAGCTGTCAGTTTCCGAAGCAAACAAGACGACTTTTGGAAGTGTCCCTTGTGTGTCATCACCTCTTCGAGAACAAGCTCAGACGTGGCAACCCGAAGGCGCCCAGTAGCTGCACACGTCCGGCCTCTCTTTATGGGCTAGTCATCAGTCACCGGCAACCCGCTCCCGCGAGCACACGTAGCGCCTCCGACGATCCTATCCCGTCGGCTATAAATTGTGCCTCGTGCTGGACCTGCTTACACAACACAGCCACGAGTTGCAGCCAAGTCGGGAAGACAACCAAGATCAACACCTGTGCAAGTCTGCAAGATGGAGTACCAGGGACAGCAGCAGCACGGCCAGGCGACCAACCGCGTCGACGAGTACGGTAACCCGGTTGCCGGACATGGCGTAGGCACCGGCATGGGCGCGCACGGAGGCAGCGGCACCGGCGCTGCCACTGGTGGGCATTTCCAGCCCACGAGGGAGGAGCACAAGGCCGGCGGGATCCTGCAGCGCTCCGGCAGCTCGAGCTCCAGCTCGGTGCGTATATATATACTTCTTGCTAACACTTGCAATAGTTGCATTTTCCCGTTTAGACTTTGAATGAAAAAGCATCAACGACTGAATTTTCTCGTTCGGCGTGATAGTCTGAGGATGATGGCATGGGCGGGAGGAGGAAGAAGGGCATCAAGGATAAGATCAAGGAGAAGCTCCCTGGTGGCCACGGTGACCAGCAGCACGCCGATGGCACCTACGGACAGCAGGGTACTGGCATGGCCGGCACCGGGGCACATGGCTCCGCGGCCACAGGCGGTACCTACGGGCAGCCAGGACACACCGGAATGACCGGTACTGGGACGCATGTCACCGATGGCGCCGGCGAAAAGAAGGGCATCATGGACAAGATCAAGGAAAAGCTGCCCGGGCAGCACTGAGCCTGGCTGGCGGCCGCTACTTGTGAAAGTTTGAGGTGCCGGTCTGGCCACCTCTTGCAGAATAATAAGATGGAGATACAATACAACTTCCCGAAATAAAACTTCCCACAATATCCGAGTTCTGAGTTTTGTGGAGTTGAATATGGGCTTCTAGTATGTACTCCGGACGTTTTGTGATCTGTACTTTGGTGTGTAAATTTTCTTTTGGTTGGACAAATATAAGTAATAAATCATGGTATACACAATATATTTCCCCTTTTACTTGAGCTTTCTGTGCCACTTCATCTCTACTCCTAATGGAGCAGTTGGTGAATACTCTGTGCGGTTTATTTTTGCTGGTTTTTTTGTCATCCTCCCACCTTTGTTAACTCGCAACCCACCCGTGAAAAAAAACCGTGCCAAAAAACCCTACGATCGATGCCTCCAACCCCCAACCTTCTCCCTGGCTCCCGGCGCCGCCCGCCCCCATCTCCTCCCCGATCCCGGCGCCGCCTGCCCCCATCTCCTCCCTCACTCCCGGTGCCGACCCCGCCCGCCCCCATCTCCTCCCTCACTCCCGGCGACGCCCCACCAGATCCTTCGCCGTCGCCCTCACACATCAAGCCGCCGCCCTCGCCCTCGCAGCCGCCGCCGATCCCCTCCCCCATCTCCCTCCCTCAAACGCGGCCGCCCATCGCGGCCGCCCCCGCCACCTCCCGTCGCGCCCCCCCCACCACCTAGGGTTGTGCTCTTCTCTGGCGTCGGCGCGTCGCCCTCGGCCCGATCTCCGATCGCCGTCCTCCACCGCGTCGGCGGCGGCGCCACCTGCTGCTCCTCCTCACCGCCCAACTGCTCGCGCTCGCCCTCCTCACATTCGCGCTCCAGTGGCGTGGCGGCGGCGTGGACGACGCCGTCTCCCCTTGCCTGGCCGTGCCGGCCCCGTCGAGGTTGCAGTCCCTCCAATCCTTCGCCGCCTCCTGCGTCGAGGTGCTCGCCGCCCCCGCCTTCCCCTACCTCTGCGGCTGGTCCTTCCACTTCGACGCGTCAGACACACACCACCCCAGAGTACTACCTTTCCAGTCTCACCTCCGCCCTCTTCCTCGCCGGTCGGCGACCGATGTATCCGACCTGTGAAGCAGGAAGCTTGTTCGATGAGAGAAATCCCTGCCTCACGATTTGCTTCGTGAAGGCCAGAATTTCGCTTTTTGTTTGTCTACTGAAAACCTCCATGTGGGGATAGATGTCATCATAGAATGCGTGCAGTAAAATTATTCTGACTGTATTCCGTATCATTATTTTGGTTAGTCTAAAAGAAATAATTTGGTTAGATTTGTCTTGAAGAATAGATTCAACCTATATTTCTAGGTTTTGATACAAAAAATAGAAATTTGTTGCCAAAGCTGTGTATGGAGACTATTTCAGTATCTGGAAGTACACTTGTTACCGGAGGCATGGCCGCTGTTGCTGCCAACATAGTGGCAGTGAGCGCAATCTGGGAGTAACAAGCACACTGATTAGTAGGTGCGTTGTCCCTAGATTTTTTTATCCATGAGTATACCGTAGTAAATTGCATACCTCATTGGTGTATAGGGATCTAATGTAACAAAACAATGGTCCATTATGTTCCACTGGCTCTGATCTCAGTTAAAAGTTACCTGCAATTTTTATCCTTATTTTATTTATTCGTATGGTCCATTATGTTCCCAACTAACCGTTGCTGATATTTGTTTTTAGGAGGGGATGGAGAGCTTTACAAATGGGAATGTTAGGTTATTGAAGCATGAACGCAGCATTGTTGCAGATGATGATCTTGACCATCGGGGGCAGGAAGCCACTTGAGAGGCTGTTTACGAGGTCTCCAACCGCCCTGCACTCACTGTCCATCCAATCAGTTGGTTCCGCATTCATCTGTCTGTATCTTGTTTAACACATAGGTGCAATCAAACCTCGATATGTTATGTGTAAAATCCTATTAAATACGTAAATATGATACCATATACAAATTGTTAATACATTCGAAAGTTACTGCACTTATTCTTCTAGCATACTGGCAGTTAATTATATTCTATATTTTTCCTGATTTCCATGTATACTGTGAGCCTGCGATTGTTTGGTTTCATGGTTTGTGAGCAATGTCCATGCTTTTCAACCCACATGCATACAGGCATGTTGATTACTAATTAGTGGTTCCTTCTTACCACAATCATTGTTTTATAATTGATGGTTTGCTCATTCTTGTGAATCTACTTCTGAAGGTGTGCCACATCTGAGGGAGGATGAGACCCCCCCCCCTCAAGGTGGGAGGCCTGGATGGGCAGCGGTGCCAAACCCTCGAATTGGCCCATGGTTCCGGTTGATGCAAAAGGTTGCTGCAGACCAAGGTCTTGTTCCAGAGTTTGAGGTACGTTGCTTCCTTGATGCCTTTTCTATTTCTGAATCAACTGATTTTAATACTGATTGCTTTTCAAGATTACACTTGAAGCTACTCAGCACGGACCACCATGAAGCTACTCACCATGGCCGATGTGTCCGACCTGCTGATCTTTTACTTGCTTGCCAGGTATGCGTGCAAACGAGCACCTCCGCAGGCCTGGACCAGATCCTGCCGTGGCTCTTCTACCACAAGGTCATCGGCATCACACACTTTTTGCTCTTCGTCGAGGGCAAGGCCGCCAAGCCCAGCGTCGCCGGGGTCCTCGAGTCCATCCCCGTGCGTTCCTCGCTTGAGATTTCCAAGAATCCAGTAGTACCAATTTCACTCTGCTTGTTCTCAATCTCTGACTCTGTTTCTCTTCTTCTTCTTTAGGGGTGTGAAGGTGGTGTACAGGACCAAGGAGTTTGAGGAGCAGCAGGCCAGGTGGTCTGAAACAATCTTCGCCGCCCGCATGCCTCGTCGGGCTTTACACAAATTCATTTCGATGCCCATTCTGATGATGTATATGTTTCACCTGCAGCCGAATCTGGAACGAAACCTGGCTCGCAGGATTCTTCTACAAGCCTTGCAACCACAAACTGTTTTTGAAGCAAGCACTCAACATGGAGATGGCCATTGTGATGGCCCGGGTATGTATGTTTGTTTTCGGCTTATCACCAGCAATTATTAATAGTGTCCGTTTAGTGTATTGTATTTATCATAAACAAAAAGCATTTTTCTTCATGGTAGGAATCTGGCATGGATTGGATAATGCATCTAGACACCGATGAGTTGTTATATCCCGGTAGTATTCCATCAGACGCCTGTTAGCTGACGTCCCTGATGATGTTGACATGGTTATTTTTCCTAACTATGTAAGTATATGGTGGTCCTAATACACCTGCTGGACTTCTTATGCATAGTAATTAACTTGCATGTCTGCACTCTACAGGAAAGCAGCATCGAGCGTGATGATATAAAAGATCCATTCAGTGAGGTAAACCTTCTCTGTATTTAAGAACATAATTTCCTCAAGTTCCGTTGGATATAATGTTGGCTGATGTAAACAACTTATGTCTAAATACTCTGATATGAATTTTGTTTGTTCGGTTTACGTCTGAAGTATGATACTGTGGTATGATTTATGTGTGTCTGATACTGTTTACATTTGCTTGAAAAAATAGTTCCGAGTTGCCTTGTTATCTGCGTAGCTTGCCATACTTCTGTTTAGCCTATAATCCCAGAAATAAGTTCTTATGCTCTTTTAGTGTAGACTGGGCATGGATCTAGCTAATTTTGCATATTACTCCGAAAGAGAAGAGAAGAGAATGAAAGAATATTAGACCTCTGGTATGTGCAACAAGTCATCGCTCACAACAGATTAAGTAACTTTGATGAATTTTGACATTCAATTCTTTGTTGTTTGTTAAATTTAATTAAGAGCGCCGAACCTAGGTGTGTGCAGCCTTGCTTTTGTCTCTACTCCTAATGGAGCAGTTGGTAGGATTGTGTCCACGGCATGGTTTTTTTTGTCCCACCACTTTCGTTCGGTTTTTTTCCGTCCCACCTCCCACCACCACCTGCGGAAGCCGAGGGCACGCCGCCGCCTCTGCCGATCCCTAGGGACGCCGCCTCCGTGGATGAAGTGGTTCCATTCGATCGGTACACAAGAGGAACCCATGTGTGGCCACATCACCCCTGACATGTTGATGTGCATGGAGTATTCATATGATACACAAGGACAGGAAATCTAGCAAGTAATGTTCTAATCAGTTGGGTTATCCCCTTTTGAAAAAAATCTTAATCAGTTTATTGGTTGATTTGATTGCATTAGGTTATTTCTAATTATGTTCGAATTTCATCATTTTTGTACTTAAGTTTGTTTCTCTCATTGAATAAATTGATTGCCGATCCTATAGGCTGGGTGAGAAGCAAAGAAGGGTCACGGTGAACTATTGCTAGCTTGAGGAGATGCTCACATGAAGACATGGTTGCCGAAGGTTGCATACAACTAAAGTGAACTTCTCTTTGAAAATCTCATAATTGTTTCACTTACCTTCTTTTTACTATCAGCAGTTTCTACCTTTTCAAGTTGTTTGGTTATGAGCCAAGACTGAAGATATACAAGCTTATGGTTAGTATTATCCCTTTTTCATATATTTTGGTTATTGTTTTAGTTAGCTAGATGGATGTGTTGTAGTTAAATAATCGAATGGCTTCTATACTTATATCATTGTTTGGTTTATGTAATTGTTGGCGCCAATATCTTGACTCGCTAAAAGTGCATGTAAATTTCTTACTGAAACAAGCATGGTTGACGTGTCAGTCAAGGGGTCCCTGCATCTGTGGTGTTCGGCTCGCTATGGTGGTCGACCATGGAATACTTGTGAGGGAGAGCACCCCTTTAGTGCCTCTTCGCGTAGTTCCTCTGGCGTGCACAACTTAAGCCTTGTTACCATGGATGACAAAGTCTGCCTTGTCGTGACGACCACGCGCGGGTACACACATAGGCATACTATAAGATCGTTATTAATTAATCCATGCAGTTTCATGTCCAGGCCAATGTTTAGTTGCGAGAAGTGTTGTTGATTTTTTTTATTCAGCCACGAGTGTCAGTGTTGATTTTGAGGGCATTGTTAGGTGTTTAGTTGAGCTAGCAAGGGGGCGTAGTGGACCTGTCATCATTTTTTTGAAATGGTTCAGCGTTGGCTCTATATTTTCAAGGGCATGTGCAACATGCTTCAGCTGCATTTTTGTTTACCCATCATTTGGTGGCAAACCACTGATTCCTCACGGGTAGCAGATGATGAGTACTTACATTTTTGGTCTTACTGATTTTGTCAGACTGATGGGTGCACGGCAATTTTTGGTCTTACTGATTTCGTCTGAGAGATAATCAGATAAAACGACAATTGACTCCCAACTAACCACACCTAGATAATCAGATAACTACATTTTGAAGTTAGTATACATTCATTCTGTTCTTGCAAAATATTTATTTATATAGCTTGTTGTCATCTAATTTAAGGTTCAATTTCCTCACTGTAAATCCTCAAATATGTGGGCAGCATGGACCACCAGATAGGTAAGCAACAGAAGGACCAGTTCATAATCATCTTATTTGTTCTACTTGGACTGTCGTTGTTACTTGCAGTTGCCTCTGTTACCATGTGGCAACGCAACCATGAAGGGCTTGACGTGTTGGCTGTCAAGAAGCACTAGGTCGACCGCAGGCAAGGCATCCAGGAAGCCACATCACGAGAGAGCGATGACGCTCAAAGGGTGAGGTTGAAAAATGGTGCGGTGACACTAGCTCGCTAGCCAAGCAGACTAAATTCTGGACTATTTACACATCATGGACTAAAATTGGACTATTTACACATCATGGACTAAAATTGGACTTCTTTCTGGACTCACATCTTTTATATAATATATACTCAAGTCTGATATGCATTTTATTTATTCTATAATTAAGTACAATCTTTTAAGTTGCTGCTGAATGAAGAAGACATGGGGTCAGAAAAATGTTAAGATTGACTTGATGTGTGGTAAGGAACATCCGGTTGAAAAGTTTTTGATGCTTGAACATCCACTACTCAATTATTCTTTTAGGTATGCATAATCTGCCAAGTTATAAGCAGTTCCTTTTATTTGGGCACGCATAATGACCGTTCCGAAGCATCAGGTTAAAAAAAAGTTCTTCAAGGTTAGTAATTGTGACGCCCGGATATTCAAGCTACAGTGAACCTCTACTAATGATGCCACATCACCTCGATTACTGTTGCTAATCTCACGTTAGTTCGAAACCGGTTCGAATTCAAATCCAAAATCAAACAAACAATAAAAGTTTTTAAATTTTAAAACTAAAATGTTCGGAGAGAACCAAATATCGCATAGGTAATTATGGTGGAGAAACAACACTTTTATAGAATGCTTAAATACTCTAAGATGAATAAAACAGTAGCAAAACTATTATTTAAATACTTCTAAATAATAATTAATTACAAAACTATTTTACTTTGGGTAGAAAATTTTAATTTGGCAGTGGCATAATTGGTGACATCCATTTAGGTGCCACTTTGGTATATGGTTAACGCTAGGATAAACAACAACTAAAAGAAACAGAAAAGAAATAAAACAGACAAAAGGAAAACGAAAAGGTTAAAGAAAAGGAAAAGGGGACATTGTGCACTAGGCCTAGTGCACAGTGCCGGCCCAACTGGCCTAGCTGGCCCAACCCCGGGCCATCCCTTCCCTCCCCCTGTTCACCGTCGCGGTGGACGCCGCACACGCGTCCATGACGCGCATGGCCACACGTCGGCCATCCTGCGGCCGTCCCCGTCGCCCCCATCGACCTACAAGGACACCCATGCCCTGGTTGAACCCTAGCTGCCCTCCAGATCCCCCTCTCTTTGCCCCTCTCCCACACGCCCGACCTCGTCGGCGCTGCCGTCGCCATACCGCCGCCGTAGGCGCGGCCACTAGCCTCCCAGCACCATCGGAGAATGCCCAGGAGCTCCACCAGCATGCCCTGCTTCCCCTACGCGGATCAACTCGAGCTCGGAGCAACCACCTCGACCGGATCGACGCCTTCTTCTTCCTCGGTCGTCGCCGCTGCTCTTCATCGATCCGTCGCCTCTGCAGCTCCTAAGCCACCAACGGGCCTCCGTGTGCCTCCGCGGTGAGCTCCTCGTCCGATTCCCCCTCTTCTCCGGCTCGATCCGTTCCGTTTGTGGCCGTCCCGTGAGCTTTGTCCACCATGGCAAAAGTTCAGTGTTCGCGTACGTGCATGCTGCCGCTCCTCTAAAACTGATGCGTGTTGCTGATGCGTTCTACCGTTGCATGCCGCTGCTCGCGCCGTCACGCCGTGCCCGCGCTCGCTGGCCTCTGGCCACGACCGGTTGCGCCCGGCTGCGCGTACGCGCGTGCCCGCACCCACTGCCGCCCGGCGCCTGCTCACAACCGCCGCGCCCGCAAGCACCCGGCCTCTGCTACTCTGTTGCTGCCGTTGTAATGCTGCTAGTTACTGTAGCTGATGCGAGCTAGCTTTTCTAATTCTACACTGTTTAACCCTCTGAACAGCCCCTAAACATCGACTAAATGACTTTTAACAGGAGCAAAAATATTATGGGAAGATAGTACACTTGACAAGGCTCAAATGTTTTCATTGGACCTAATCCGTTAGATGCCTGGATTAAATCATACGAAAATCACAAAGTTCAATGTTCTGTTAATAGAAAAGCCGAAAATGGCTTTAATTTCATAGCTACTTTAGAGCTGTTGATGATCAAGCAAATGCACTCTAACAGAGATGCAAGTGCTACTATCTTGTAGATCATAGAAAAATGCTCAAAATTGGTATAAAGCACAAAAACAGAGGATGTACAGAACAATAGTTGTAGCGTTTTGAAAACAGCAAAGTGATGTTTAAAACTGACGAAATCTCAGACTTAGTAGAATTTCAGGGATTTTTAGGATATTGCTTAAAGCTTTGAAAATCAATATAAAATAATCCGTAGCTTGAATGAAAAAGTTTTATACATGAAAGTTGCTCAGAACGATGAGACGAATCCGGATACGCAACCCGTTCGTCCGCCACACACCCTTATCATATCAAACTCGCAACTTTCCCCCTCCGGCTCCTCTGCCCGAAACGCGAAACACTGGGGATACTTTCCCGGATGTTTTTTCCCCTTCGCCGGTATCACCTAATACCGCGTGAGGGTCACCTAACACCGCCGTTTGCTTTGTCACGCATCATCATGCTTATGTTGCATTGTATTTATTGTTTCTTTCCCCTCTTCTCTTCGGTAGACTACGAGGCTGATGCTGCTGCTGGTACCCCGATCGACTACGGTGTTGACGCCCCCTCCTTCTTGT
>NC_057810.1:666839902-666852492 GCF_018294505.1 Triticum aestivum | reverse complement strand
CCTATTCTTCTCTATACTGCTTGCATTAGAATAGTGTAGCATGTTACTGCTTTCCGTTAATCCTATTCTGATGCATAGCCTGTCATTGTTGCTACAGTCATTGATACCTTACCCGCAATCCTAAATGCTTAGTATAGGATGCTAGTTTATCATCATTGGCCCTACATTCTTGTCAGTCTGCCTTGCTATACTATTGGGCCGTGATCACTCGGGAGGTGATCACGGGTATATACTATACATATATACATACTACAGATGGTGACTAAAGTCGGGTCAGCTCGTTGAGTACCCGCAAGTGATTCGGATAAGGGGGCTGAAAGGACAGGTGGCTCCATCTCGGTAGAGGTGGGCCTGGGTTCCTGATGGCCCCCGACTGTTACTTTGTGGCGGAGCGACAGGGCAGGTTGAGACCACCTAGGAGAGAGGTGGGCCTGGCCCTGGTCGGCGTTCGCGGATACTTAACACGCTTAACGAGATCTTGGTATTTGATCTGAGTCTGGCCATTTGGTCTATACGCACTAACCATCTACGCGAGAGTAGTTATGGGTATCCCGACGTCGTGGTATCAGCCGAAGCCTTCGTGACGCCAGCGACTGAGCGGCGCGCGCCGGATTGGAATGTAAGCATGCTCTTGTATTAAGGGGGCTAGTTCTCCTTTTGGCCACCCTCGCAACGTGCAGGTGTGCTAAGGGCGATGGGCCCAGACCCCTGTGCGCTTAGGTTTAGACCGGCGTGCTGGCCTCTCTGTTGTGCCTAGGTGGGGCTGCGACGTGTTGATCTTCCACGGCCGGGCATGACCCAGGAAAGTGTGTCCGGCCAAATGGGATCGAGCGTGTTGGGTTATGTGGTGCACCCCTGCAGGGAAGTTAATCTATTCGAATAGCCGTGATCTTCGGTAACAGGACGACTTGGAGTTGTACCTTGACCTTATGACAACTAGAACCGGATACTTAATAAAACACACCCTTCCAAGTGCCAGATACAACCCGGTGATCGCTCTCTAACAGGGCGACAAGGAGAGGATCGACGGATAGGATTATGCTATGCGATGCTACTGGAGATGCTACTTGGAGATGCTACTTGGAGGACTTCAATCTACTCTCTTCTACATGCTGCAAGATGGAGGCTGCCAGAAGCGTAGTCTTCGATAGGACTAGCTATCCCCCTCTTATTCTGGCATTCTGCAGTTCAGTCCACTGATATGGCCTCCTTACACATATACCCATGCATATGTAGTGTAGTTCCTTGCTTGCGAGTACTTTAGATGAGTACTCACGGTTGCTTTCTCCCCCCTTTTCCCCCCTTTCCTTTCTTTCTGGTTGTCGCAACCAAATGCTGGAGTCCAGGAGCCAGACGCCACCGTCGACGACGACCCCTACTACACCGGAGGTGCCTACTACTACGTGCAGCCCGTTGACAATGACCAGGAGTAGTTAGGAGGATCTCAGGCAGGAGGCCTGCGCCTCTTTCGATCTATATCCCAGTTTGTGCTAGCCTTCTTAAGGCAAACTTGTTTAACTTATGTTTGTACTCAGATATTGTTGCTTCCGCTGACTCGTCTATGATCGAGCACTTGTATTCGAGCCCTCGAGGCCCCTGGCTTGTATTATGTTGCTTGTATGACTTATTTATGTTTTAGAGTTGTGTTGTGATATCTTCCCGTGAGTCCCTGATCTTGATCGTACACATTTGCGTGCATGATTAGTGTACGATTAAATCGGGGGCGTCACAGTAATTTTCTCCAAAAAGAAAGTTCTTCAAGGTTAGTAATTAATACTCCCTTCCCATATGGATATGCATGATGGTTGTTCATTTTTTGGGATAGCTTACCCATCTTATGCCTTGAAAACTGAGCTAGCTCCATGATTATGCATCTGGTCTCAGTAGATTTTTTTCCGCCAAAATACAGTTGTGAAGAGGAGTTCCTGATGATAGCTGAATATACCAGCCTACTTGCCTACAACCAAGGCAAAATTATCAGCGTGTATGCGAAACAGCCTGCTAGCTGGGTGTGTGCCTCCTGTTTGAGCGAGAGGGAGGACCTTTGCTGGGCAGTCAAAGGATGTGCTCGGATATGGTGGTCCAACTGCAAGGTAATGCTAACACATCTTGTTACTCTTTCTTCAATTTCGATAGGTTTACAACAGTCCCATTCAATATGTTTATGACACTAACTCAAAGTTGTAAAATACATATGTTTATAATAGTTTAATTATTCTTACATGATTTCCACATATATGTGTTGCTTTAGACAAAAAAAATGTGCAGTGAACTTGTTACATAGAACACCCTAGGTATCACCACTGGCATCGACTAGACGACGCCCATCACTGACACACTCTTCTCTTGGGAGCATTGGCCCAGCTCACATCACTCTCCCACCATTGCTTTTGTCTGGTCTCGATCAGATATTTTGGTTGATATGCAGGGAGGTGAGAGGGCAAGCTAGGGGAATGGAGTTGGGAGAGACGATAGTAGAGCGACATCGTTTTTGTTCCTATTTCTTTTCCTTTTCAAGTGGTTACTTTTTCTTCATTAGTTTATCTTTAAACTTTTGGTTGTCTCAGCATAGCTTGCAGCTCCAGCTTAGATTTGTTAGATTTATGGGTAAGCCAAATTGTTTAAATTTATATTGTCCAATTTATTTATAGGAACCAATCACCCAGATGCCTTTCCTAGACTGATCCAAAGACTAATGAAGCTGGGGCTGTCAAACTGACCAAAGCAGGTACAGCCACATCTTAGGCTTGAAAATTTGCATATGGACGTGGGAGTCCACTCATATGTATGGCTTTCATGTACACTTTGAATGGTCCAGGAACATATGTATTTTTCTGTGTGTTGATTTTTTTCCAAGAGTATTTGCTTTGTGTCTGTAGACATTAGGTTAGTTGTCAAGTTGGTAATTAGAGGATTAGATCACTGTATCAATCGACAATCATCTCGGGAAAGTATCATTGTACTTTTGTTAGATAATTGGTATTTCTGTAGTTGCACATTTTTATACTTATATATTTGTAGCCACTTTTATTGTGTTCTTTGTTCCTTTCTTTTTATCATACATATAACTAAAAGCCAATTACAGAAAAATGTCAGTCTCATCCCTTGCCTTCTTTAGTTGAGGAGATTACTCTACTTTTTATCACTGTTGGAGGATTCCTTATTTTGAGAAGTCAGTATCACAGCAACGGGCACGCAGCTTGGCCAACTCATTATTTCTACCGGCACCAATCGTTTTTATTGTTTCTAGCCAATGTAGATTGTGGTGATTGTATGAAAGATTTAATACCTTCTTCACGTGCATGCTAGAAAGGAATGTTTGCGGATGGACGTGAAATGAACTGTTAAGTACTCTCCTATTTAGTTTCACCAGGAATTTATTGATATGGTAAGAATTGTTAGATTGGTTTGTGACGAAATGTTGCTTGAAAATAAATTCATGATAGGTTAGAGTGGGGGCAAAAATAGTTATAGTGCTTTTGTAGGACGATGGATTTTCTCCATGTAGTCTTGTAGCCTTCATGGAAGTCAAATTTTGTAGGTTTGTTTGTACATTTTTGCTTTGTTTCGGAAACCAAAGCAGTTCACTTTATCCATGTGTTTTTTCTTGCTTCTCTGCACTGTACCCTTTGGGATGATCAATATGCATTACTCTTTTTCAAAGTTTCTATTTGGAACTATTTTTTTTTTATTAAACCACTGTCAGAAGGTTTCACAAGAAACCTAAAAACTGTAACAGGTGGTTTTTAGTCGTTTATCAGTTCGTTTTGCTCATGGGGATATATAATTAGCTTTTACCAGTTTTTTGATTATACAAGTTTTTTTCTTCTTTCTCCACATGTGTGTTTCTGCAATATGTGTACATTCAAGCGCCGGAAGGTTTGTTCTCCCACTGTGTGCCACTAATATTTCATTTTTGTGGGTGAGATTTTCTAACTTCTGGATGCGCGAATGGTTTGGATATGGTGTTGCGCAATGCTACTGTGTTATGCTATGACCACGGACATGCTTATGTGATGTGGTGCATCTGTTTTTATACTTCAACAATTGTTGTTCCCGCTTGCGCGGCAGCGGTGACTGTAGATGCTGCTCACACATCTGTTGTTCATGCGTGCACGGGGGCGCGGAGGTGGGCGACCGGGCGTGGGAGGCGGCTCGCGAGCACCAGGCAGGCGCAGCTGTCACCTGCGTCGACGAGGAGCACATGCCCGCGGAGGGATGTTGTGGCCTGGCACTATCCGTCGTGGAGCTCGCGAGGGACTCCTTGTCACGGGCGGGCGCTGCCTGTCACGGTGCTCGCGAGGTCCAGTTTGGGATCCATGGAGCCAGAGCGCAGCGGCAGAACTGCGCGACGGCCGTCGCGGTGGGCGAGCACGGCGGCGGCGACTGCAACTGCTGCTGCGGTGACTGGCTGCTGTTGTTCCTGCTTGCGCGACAGCGGTGACTACAGATGTTGCTCATGCATCTGTTGTTCCTGCGTGCACGGGGGAGCGGAGGCGATGGCGTTGCGGCGGCGATGACTGCATTGGGCCAACTTTTTCGTCTGCACGGACACAAACAGACGAAATGGGTCGGTGTGTTGCAGTTGCTCTAACTCCCTGAAATTTTTCATTCATTTGCTTTTAGGATGTAGGATGGAGCATAGTTTGTGCTGTTGATTGTCAATTGTACTCCCTCCGTTCCTAAATATAAGCCTTCAGTTTGTGATGTTGAAGATGCTTTGTACTCCTTCTGTTCCTAAATATATGCCTTCTTAGAGATTTCAATATAGAGTATATATGGAGCAAAATGAGTGAATCTACACTCTAAAATTTGTCTATATCCATCCGTATGTAGTCCGCATTGAAATATCGAAAAAGGGTTATTTTTAGAAATGGAGGGAATAACAAATAAAAAAGATCACATAACATAAATTGATTGATCATAAATTATTGTTTTTTCTCCTAGGTGGGATTGGTAGCAAAGTTGTTCTGTTGGACTATGCAGTTCATTGGCCATGGAGGTTTTGAGGCAAATCTCTATCAAGCTATTAATGTTAGGTTAAGCACTAGCTTTAGTAAATTCCTGCCCAAGGATTATACTTGACACTTACTCTGACGGTAGAACTGGACATGTGCTCCATTGTTTTCACGTTTGAGCATTGAAAATGAAAACAAGTGTTTGGGTATGTGGTGGAAATCCCTCTTACGTGATTTCTAAAAAAGGGTTAATCAAAGATTGCATTCATGAATAATAGAACTACCAAAATGTGGACATGCTAATTTATTTTTGAGGAACCTAGCGCACCAACAACTATCACCTGGCCCATGTCAAACGTTCACCCCAGCAGACTAACCTGTCAACTACCAAAATGTGGACATGCTAATTTCTGCTTGGTATTCCAATGAGCATAGACGAACAATAAATTTATATATTGAATTATCTTAACATTCAAAATAATATTAATTTCGAAAATTGTAGGGATGTGTGTGACTATTTATATTATTTTATGCTTTGGTGGAACGGTGAAGAATTAGTTCATCCACTTTGCCCAATGAGTATTCTCCATTACACATTTTAAGACCTTCGACGTGAATTCTTCGTGCTAATTACATATATTGCTTGTGCGGGTTGGGTATGAGTTGAGGAAGGGTTTTTTAGTTATACTTGTTCAAATTTCATGCGAATGGAGCTAAAGTCAATATTCTTAATATTGTGCAAGAATTTCTTAAGCGCATCAAATGGATCTTAATTTGTAATTGGTTTTAGTTAGATAATCTCTCTATATGTATAACTCATCAGATTGCCTTTTTTTGTTATCAATTTACGTTGCAAGTGAAGTTGACTTTAATTATTAGCTGATTTTGCATGTGCTATCTATTCTCTTCACGTGAAATTTAACATGTATTATGTTTATATAATTCCAGCAATATATTCAAAAGCCCATGGCAACGCATGGGCACTCTACTAATGATTGTAAGTTTTGTCCATGTGGCAATTGTACATTGCATAATTTGAAAATGTTTATTGACAATGTTTAAAGAGAGTTAAACGTGAGTTAATTACAAAAATTCACCACATTATGGGCTAGGTTTGTGCGCTACGTGGGTTTGCAGGTTTGGCACAAACACCACTAATTCTTGGACTAATCTTTTACTTCCTCTGTAAACTAATATAAGAGCGTTTAGATCGGGAGTACAAGAAAGCAAATTTTTACATGTTTTTCTCTTACCTCCTTTTTTTACAAGGTAAAAAGATAGAGTTAATCAGACCACTAATTAATAAGGTCAACAGTTAGATCTATTATATACTTTTACCTTTTATATGTGAAAATAAAATAAAAAGGAGCATGTTAACTTAAAACTACTCAAGAAAGAAATAATGGTTGATAGCTTTGTCCATTTGATAACGATTATAGCATGTGGGTCCCGAAAAAGCTAACGTGATGTAATTGTTCACACAAGCCGTCATTAGAGGAGACGGCCAAAGCCGTTTTGCCGGTACTGGTCAAATCCCTCCCCACTCTTTCTTCTCGCTCGCACTCTCTCCCTCTCGCACTCTTGTCTCTGTTCTTCGTCGTTGTTGTCGCGCCGACCGCCGGCCACTGCCCCGCCACGCTATGGTGTCCTAGAATGACGGCGAAACCAATGAGGATTCCATCCAGTACGTCTCCTCCTCTGACAACATCATCAAGGTGAGTTTGCTAGGGCTAGGGTTTGTGAGTTGGGGATTAATACAAGGAGCTCGATCTGAATTGTTCTTCCAAATATTTGGTTGTTCTTTGCTCGTACAGATCCCTGCTACCATGTACGACATTGTTTAGTGAGTTGGGATATGCACTGTGCATAGGTGGCATGTTTGCAATCATGTGGTAATTGGATTTGCAGTCATGTAGTGATTAATTAGTTGGGATATGTACCATGCTCAATGTTTAGTTGGAACATTAGATTTGCAAACATGTGCTTAATTAGTGCTATGTGTTGAATGTTTCCATGTGGTTAATTAGTTGATTGGTCAGCTGTTTAGTGAGTTCATACTGGATATAGTACATTGGTCATTGTTTTGTGATGAATGTTAGTGGTTATTTTTTAGTTCATACTGAATCTTATATACGTAAATAGTTGATCCACACTAACTCAATTACCTTCCCATGTGACTATGCATCATGCATGCCCACTAGATTTAATTCTCTCAACATGCAACTATGCCAACTCATTATGCCACTATGCATGAGAAAAGGCCCACCTTAAAGCGGAAGCGGACGAGGAGCACACGGAGGCTCCACTCCCTGTAATCTACACGTCCAATATTGTCTGGGGATGGAACGCAGTTAATGATGTTTAAGTTTGCTTTCATCTTATCAGGGACGCCCTTCTCCACCATAACACGCGAGTACAAGAAGTATACTGCATATGACAATAAATCCAGGGCAGGCGCGATGTCGATGGCCACAGCCATGGGGCTTGTGCAGGACACAACGAGCTTGGACGATGGTTGCATAATTTGCTCGTTGTCAATGGCGTAGTCATCCGCCTGGCTTTCTTCCTAGACATTTCTCACTTACCGCGGGAAATTGGGACTTGGTTTCAGCAGCTAGGGCGGACACCATGTCGTTGTGGCCGTGTTTGCACGGGATGCGGCAAGCTCGGACGGCTACCTTGTTCATCCTCAACGTTTTCCCCATCGGCCACAACATTGTTCCCCGTCGGCCACATAGCCTTCCTTGTTCCTCCTGGTTTTTCCTCATGTCCATGTTGCCTTCCTTGTTCCTCCTGGTTTTCCCCATGTGCATGTTGCCAAAGGAGAAGATGATGAGCGCAAAGAAGAAACAAAAAAGTAGAGAGAGGAAGAAGAACATGAGCGGTGCCAGTTATGGTGGAGAAGGGCGTCCCTGATAAGATGACTTCGTGTGAAAGTCAGTGCATTAATTAGGTTGTTGGGAGCTGGTGGTTGAGGTCCTCGCGTGTGGTGTGGTCTGCACGACTGCACCTCACTAACAAAGTCAGGCCGAAAAGGACACCAAATACAGGCCTATATTATATGAGAGATACATGAATCATAATCTCCTTATACATACTCCCTCCGTCCGAAAATACTTGTCGGAGGAATGAATGTATCTAGATGTATTTTAGTTCTAGATATATTCATTTTTATGCATTTTTCCGACAAGTATTTTGGGACGGAGGGAGTACTATCTATATAGCAGTGTGAATCCCGAGGCAAATAAATGAAGAAGATTTCAATGGGTGTAGTCGCCGTGTGCTCCAATGTAATTTTGCATGCATGTTATACTTATATTAAATAAATTTGCTATAACTATACGAAAATGGCCTTTGGTGGCCGAGCACCTTGCAGGCCGGAATCAGCCCCGTCGGTGCTCGTTGCGATCGGTGCCACGCGAGTATGATGCTACCGTATTTTTACTGTATTTATAGGAGAGTCGGCTGCACAGCCCCGTATTTGCTACCAAATAAACCGTGCGGGCTCACATACTTTAGCAGGCACATGAGTGCAGCACAGCTGCATGTCGCGGTCACGCTGCATGGCACGGATTTGACTCCGTCAACATGTGCGCTTGGTAGATGGGCAGGGAGCCGTTTGGGTCGACCGTTGAGGTCCTGCCGTTGCCTTGGTCTCATGGCTACTTATAGGAGTTGGCTCTCTATGGTTGCCGCACCCAGCTCAAACAAAAACGACATGGCTTCATCTTCATCCTCAGTTCATTCCAGGGAAAGGCGACAGCACCTGCCACTCATCATGTGCCTGGAATGCGGCGAGGTTCGGGTGGAGACCAACATTAGGTGGAGACCGCTCATCCTAAATGGTAGACCAATCAAAGCAACACAGCTTGAGCGAAAAGGATCAAACAAGTGATTTTTACACCAAACACACATCGTTTCCAAGCAATTCTCCGACAACAAATGATACTACAAATATAGAGATTCACTAATATGTGGAGTAGTCATTAGCAGTCTGACATCCACATAAGCACGGTTACATGAAACTGTCATGTTTCAAGCATAGAAAACAAATAAAATCAACCATAGAAATCAGCCTTGTGTGTGTTGGTGCAGGTCAAATGGTTTGCACTTTCACTATGCTGTGTGCCGGTTATATTGGCGCAAAAAGCATCCATGAAGTAAAGTTTTAGCCCATTTCATCCGGGTCTCATATTTGGGTGAGAAATGCATATTTTTTTTGTAGACAATGCTTCTCAACCATACATGCCCGACCATCCTCAAATTATTTCTCACTAACCATGTGATGCACCATCTTGTTGAACTCCTGTTTGAACTCACTACCCTTGCCTAGCAGTGTCCCAAGACACTCTTTTGCTTTCTTCAACACATGCCATTTGCACCACCGATGTGTTGTATGTGGCATGACATCTTCTATGGCAACCTCCATTGCACGAGCTTGGTCTAAAACCAACAGCTTTTTGTCAACACATACCAGGAGGAAAGCCTTTCTACATCATGCTTAAAAAGAAGATCAACACTCGATAACATTTTTTAATACCTGTGAGGATTGTGCGCGGCTGTGGAGCTCCTATCATATGGAAGAACTCTGTAAATATCCACTTGAAGGTGTCGATTTTCTTATCGCACATCAGCACACCTCCAAAAATAATGCTTTGGAAGAGATTGTTGACACCAACGAAGAGACCAAATGGCATGTCATATAGATTAGTTTTGTATGTGGTATCCAACGTGACAGCATCGCCAAAACACTTAAACTGCTCGATGCTTCCCCCAATTGTCCACATCAAAGTCTTGACTCGACCATCACAATCAACCTGCACATTGTATTTACCCTGATTCTGCTTCCTATAAGAAGTCGAGGCCATCCATGGTGAATCGCCGCGCCGCATAGCTACCACGGTCCACGGGAAGGGGATGAATAAACTGACCAGGGAAAGAAACATCACCGCTTCTGGGGTTAATTAGCTGCAGCGCCACATAGGCCCGGAATTAATGTCGCACCAGCCCATAACTGCCACCAGCTATATGTGCTATTTTTAAACCAGCCCAGCAAGGACAAGAGGTGCTTGATTATGCAGTGTGCACCCGAGGCCCACGTATAACGCTAGCACACCACCCCACGACACGCATGTATTTCAATCTAACAGCTATCGTATACCTTTGATTAAAAAGCCATGCACACATCGCAGCGCTATACTCCACGGCGGGAGATTGCGGCCTGCAGGGTGCTCGGCCACCAAAACGCCACTCTCATAACTATATAATAATCAAATATATTACATTATATATGTGCTTGAGTTTCAATTCCCATATCGCTAATAAAAATACTAAAGTTTCATACCGTCTATTCTCATAGAAATTACTCCATCCAATTCCTGCTGCAACGCGCGGGTATCATCTCTAGTATAATAAGCTAGTATGCTCACATTTTATTAAACAACAGTAATGTGCATTTGCCGTTAAACAAATTTCAAGTCTAGTAGTGGTTCTTTTCGGTGATTTATTCTTTTTACTTAGTTCCAAGATAAGTGCAATGGTCAGTAGCGAATAACGAAAATGTTAATGTTCAATAGCTTGTCGAAATCTTGGTCAATCATGTCATTTGGTGCTCAATTTGCCAACGATAGATGTCATGTTTGTTTATTGGTTTATCTGGTAATTGCTTAATGTTTTGTATAACTGATCAAAGTCATTGATCTTATTGCCCTGTTTTTTATCTACTTTGGCGGGAAGGAAGAAACTATGGAGTAGTTCAGTGAGTTGAGACATTTTTTTTTGTTTTCTACTATGTTTCCCAACAATGTTGCCCTCGATGACCTGTGCCATAATGAAGTTGTTGGCCTCGGCCTGGCTCATTGTTACATGGTTGCCAGGCCACCTCACCTTGCCGCCGATGCCAGCGTCGGGCCCCATGTTCATGTACTCCATGCAGTAGAGTGTGTCGACCATGGACTGGTTGTTATCCCACGCGAGCCGCCCCTCGGGTCACACCACAACGCCGATGTAGGACTGCATGAACACCACCCGCGAATACGCCTTCCACGGCCGCCCCAAGAAGGTTTGCATGCCGACGACCTTGTTGGTCTGGTTGGCCATGTTGGCTTGAAGGAGGTCGTCGTCCATGGAGAACGGCGAAGCCGGAGTCCATCGAGGTGTTGAAGCGGCCCTAGGCCATGATGGAGCTCTTCTGGCCCGGGAGCGGCGTGTGGACGAGGAGGAGGCAGTTCTGGAAAACGGCGGCGGCCATGCCAAAGACGAAGTCGACGGTGGCAGCGGCGCGGCAGCTGCGGTAGAACTGGCGAAGCGAGTGCACGTACATCGTGTCCTGGTGGCCCTCGAAGGTGCGATGGTATAAGAATGACATGCCCTAGTCGCACCGCAGCGCCACCGCCTGGTGCTTGGCCGGCCCTGGCGTGTTCTCGAATGTCACGTCGCGCGCGATGAACCCCTTGCGCACCACCGCTGCAATGCATGCATGCACGACATCATCACAAAGCCCAAGCCTATATTGTATTTTATACTAAACTTTTACACCTTTTACAAGCCAATTCGCCAAATCATTATAATATGTACACATTCTTTTACATAATAAATGCATTAATAGATTACATTAGTTTTTATTTTCAATGCACCGTGCCTTTAAAATATGTCTAAACCTTTTTTTCTTAAACTGGAGAAGAAAATTGGTTTGTCTTTATGGATTAATTTCCGACGCTTGCATGATATCCTTAAAGTGCATGTCAGAAATATCTTGGTAATTAATTCTAGTTTATAATTAGGTGTTAGCAAAGAGAAAAATCTAGTGTATATAAGGTATTTACAAAAATATTTCCACTGAATCATTAGCATATTGGTTTACCATCTGTATTTTGGGGTCAAAATGTCTTAGAGAAACTCTAGCATATTCTCTAAAACGTCATTCCTTTACAAAAAAAGGAACGTCAACATAAAGGTTAAGGGGTCAAAAATCCACTCTAACAGATTCACTAAAGCGGTCCGCCCAACGATGCCATGAACCCTATCGTGACCGGTGTTTGCATTCCATTCTTGATTCGAGGTCCCGCACCTGCAGCCATATCCACCGTGCAGTCTCGCCGCCTAGGGCAGCACCTAGTTGTCTTTTCGGTAGCATCGATGCGAGCGTAACGCTGAGTGGTAGCCCCGCAACTCACATTGACCAAGCGCCATCCAGGCTCCCCCCTAAGGCGCCAATACCCAAGGGTGGCACCACTCGTTGCCAGTGGAAAATATGAAAAACAAGAACAGGAAGGAGACGTTGGTCGCGGCAGCCTTTGTGTCTGCTCCATTCTCCCCTCTGGCTGATGCCGGTCCTCTCAATGCCTCTCTGGTCTACTTGACAACCTCCATTATGGTGATCAACCCGAGCTGCCACTAGGTGTTCGATGGAACGACGACAAGGTAAGAAATTTCCCCCCTTGTTTGTTTTGATTTGTTCGGTTCAACTGAGAATGTGAATCCAAGTGTGCTTCTCATACCGTGATGCAGCTTTCAATTTTGAGAATAGGTCGGCGACCACTTGAGCATGATGGAAGATTTAGGTGGGTTTGAGGACTTGGCGGATCTTGACTGGGCTATATCGCTTGACTTGCCTCTTTCACATTTCAAGGG
>NC_057810.1:666818548-666839536 GCF_018294505.1 Triticum aestivum | reverse complement strand
CCCCGGGCCGCCAAAATCAAGGGGCCCCCACCCAGGTACGTAGGCAGGCTATGGCCTATGTCCCAAAAAAGTTCAAAGGGGCCAGGGCGATGGGCTTTCTTGATGGCAGGCGCGCTCGCGCAAGGAGTAGCAGCAGGCCGATAGCCTGAATCCACCTAGCGATCGATTCCGGCTCGACCCCTTTCACCTAAAAAAAATGAGCGATCACGATCCCTTTCTATTCCACGATTTCCATCT
Source organism: Triticum aestivum (assembly GCF_018294505.1). Classification (NCBI taxonomy): domain Eukaryota; kingdom Viridiplantae; phylum Streptophyta; class Magnoliopsida; order Poales; family Poaceae; genus Triticum; species Triticum aestivum. The sequence continues at coordinate 666,839,299 of NC_057810.1, read as the reverse complement.
CGCAGCGATTACCTGTCCCAGCCCTAGCCGCCGCCGCCGTACTGCTGCGCCCATACTGCTGCTAGTAATTCCTTCCTAATCCAGTTCGCCGGAGCTGCTGATTACAATTCCCGGTGGCTCCAACTGAATTGCTCTCCCGCTCTAGCCTTCAGGTTCTTTATAGGCATACGCACTGACACTCATCAGTCATCACAGAGTTGACCATCAGGTATATCACAAATGTATATTATGTATCACCGTCCCTTGATGCATAGCCGGCACCATTTAGCAACTGACGCAACCATTTCTTTTTCCAGCATTGTGTGTTACAACTGATAATCATGCCGCCCAGAAACAGGACTTATCCATCGGCTAGTGATAAAAGAAAAATAAAGAAAGTTGTTGATAAATTGGTACAATCACAGCACGGAGATATATTCACAAATTTCTTAAGAGTAATACTAGTGCTCCCATTGCTTCGATAAACCAAGATGATGAGTTGGTGATGGTTGCCATAGAGAAAGAGGAAGATCAACCAACTAATGGGGATTCAGAATCAGATCAGTAAGAAGAAAATGTCGACACCAACATCGGCAACAACAATGTAAGTGGCTCTGAGAATGTACGTAATTCATCACATGCGCAAACACAACATCATACTGTTGATGAATATCTAGTTTATACTCCCGATACTAATGATCTAGGAAATTGGGACAATCTTCATAATAAAGCAAGATATATCTTAGTTGAGAAAGGGCCTATGAGAGAGGGAGAACTGGAATACCGTGTAGATGGTGTATGAAGACATTTTTCATGTGCTCATTATCATAGGAAATGAAGCAATGGAAAGGAACATGATAGATAATGATTAGTTTATTAAGAAGATGGAATGCATCGACCGAAAGAAGCTTTTCGAAGTTGAAATTATTGAAGAGTTTATTGAGGTCAACAATGACTCTAGAGAGATTAACTGGTTTGGCTCATTATATGCATGGAGAAGAAATCAGTGGATGACATTGACATCAACCCCATCATAAGTGACTTCGCATCGAGGTATGCTAGAAGAAACTCTTAAGGTACTATATACATAAATCATTTGACGTGCATACTGATTTTATATGCATTTAAGTGTTACTGATAAATATTTCATGTATACATATATTCATATTATTATTACGATGTCTATATCAAGGGCCCCGAGTTTTAGTTTCGCCCCGGGCCCCCAAAATCTCAGGACCGGCCCTGGATATGATGAGAGGAGAGAGAGAGAGAGAGAGAGAGGAGGAGGAGGAGGAGAGAGATGCACATGGACCAATTTGATACTTCTCAAGCCTCAAGAAGAGGTCAAGGCAAGCAAACTACACGAGTGATGAAGATATACCTTGGTCCGAGCATTGGAGAGCATCATATTTGATGTGGTCACAGGAATGATCATATCGGTGTAAAGTATCTGAAACATGTCGAGGAGGAAACTACAACAAATTTGTGAAGGGAACGCCCCAACGCTCACTCAAGTCCCTCACAAGTCATCGGAGCATCATTTTTTTAGGCTTGCAATCGATGAACGGGTTGTTTGGAGGAAGTGGGGATGTGCCTCCTAGTGGGGATGTGCCTCCTAGTGGTGCCACAATGATGAATATGTGAGTGTTTGTCATGTCTGTGAACATTGGAAATATTGACCGAGCCTTATATGTATTTGAACAATGTTGCTCAGCTTCCAATTGTATGTTTTACGATGGGATTGTTCAAAAGAGGTACAAACAACTGAGAAAGTCAAAGGGCAAGTATTGTGTGTTTCGACATTTTGAAACTTGCTTGAGCACAACGAGAAGAAGACAAGGAGTGATGATGCTCCATCGAAGAAAGCGAGATGTCAAGTAACTCGTCTTCTTGGGAGGTTGAAGATGGTGATAAGGGTGAGAGGAGGCCTAGGAAGGGTCAAGCAAGGGGCGGCTCGATGGAAGAAATAGGACAAAGGATATGCTCACAATAGAATGAGAAGCCGCATCAAGTCGATGAGGTGATCACAACAAAGGGCTTGGTGGTGGAAGCCATGCAAGCCAAGTTAGACTTCGCAGAGAAGGAAGCAAAAAGGAAAAGTGGCAAGGCGGTGAGAGATGAATGTGAACACAGGCGCAAGGTCGAGATAGAGAACTATTTGCTTCTACAGGAAGAACCGTTGTAGGTAAAGATCATACGTACTGATCAAAGGAGAAAAAACACTTCATCCATTCATAACCTTAATATGTCCCATTCAAGAATAACAACCCATCGACTAATTCCCTAAAGTTTGTTCCAACCATAGTACTATTAGTACGTGATGAGGAACGACAGCACCCAGTACTTCTAGACCGCTCAAGAGTCAGAGCACGCAGACTCACATGATGATCAAGAGTTCAAGACGCAAGCAGCCCAGACGTGAACCTGACACCCGTGGTCGGCAGCCACATGTTGCCCTCGATGAACTGCGCTACAGTGAAGTTGCTGGCCTCGGCGGGGCTCATCATCACGTGGTAGCCCGGCCACCTCACCCTGCCGCCGACGCTGGCGCCGGGCCCCGTGTTCATGTACTCCCCGTAGTAGAGCGTGGCGAGCGTGGACTGGTTGTTGTCCCACGCGAGCCACCCCTCGGGCCGCACCACGGCGCCGATGTACGACTGCATGAACACCACCCGTGAGTATGCCTTCCACGGCCGGCCCAGGAAGGTTTGTGTGGTCGCGGCCTTGTCGGTCTGGTTGGCCTGCGCGCGGAGGAGGTCGTCGTGTGCTGAGACGTTGCAGAACTGGAAGGTGAAGCCGGAGTTCATGGAGGCGTTGAAACGGCCCTGGGCCGTGATAGAGTTCTTCTGGCCAGGCAGCGGCGCGCGGGCGAGGAGGTGGCAGTTTTGAAAGACGGCGGCGGCGTTGCCGAAGACGAAGTCGACAGTGCCAGTGACGTTGCAATCGCGGTAGAACTGGCGAAGCGAGTGCGCGTAAAGCGTGTCCTGGTGGCCCTCGAAGGCGCAGCGGTAGAAGACAGAGAGGTCTGAGTCGCACCGCAGCGCCACCGCCTGGTGCTTGGCCGGCCCCGCGGTGTTCTCGAACGTCACGTCTCGCGCGATGAACCCCTTCCCCACCACAGCTGCAATGCATGCATGAACAACGCCACGTCAGCCAGAAAAAAACATCAGGTGTTAATCACAATTCACACGCACAGCTATGAATATCCTATGAATATGAAATGACAGGATCAATGAGGTCAGTACTCAGTAACAGTAATTCTTGGGGGTCAGAAGCATATATAGGCATATATATCTCGCATGATTTGGTCATTTGGATCCGAACATCCGCTGACAATGAAGTTAACCAAGTCGGTCGTGCGACAAGTAGTAGTGGTAAGCTTGTGATAGTATAACGTGCTTGTCAGACCGACGAGGGTTTGGCACGCATCGATCAGCATCAGCTGCTGATAAAGCCATGCATGGAACTGAAGCTTTCTACGCCACCACAGAGCTGAATGACGCCCGGACTAGAAGCAAAAGATCGGGCAGCACCAGCCCGATCACTGCTGTGTCTGTCGGCGATCTCTCCCCCGGCACTGTGTGCGACCGACGGCAAGCAAAAGGAGAAAACGACGTGCCCATCTGAGTCTCAGCAGCGTGACCCCTGCATCTGCATCCCATGATCGACTACAGAACGTAGTACGATGCGAGGTCTCGTGGCTTGGGTTGGCACTCGGCAGCTTGGCCCTTTGGGAAAAGTATAAGCACGGCGCGGCGCTGCCAGTACAAAGAAGTACGAGTCGCTGCAAAGAGAACGTTTCATGCCGTGCACCGCACCGCATGGCCACCGGCACGACCTGCTGTCTCACGGACAACAGTGTGCCACGCGTAGAGCCTGGGAGCGGGCCATGTACTTTGACTCGTTGAGCCAAGCAACCAAGGCCAACCTGTGCGACATGTGGTATCGTCCATTGAATTCGTCGCTGAATTGCAAGTGCAACTACCCCCTAGCTCTATTAATGGATGCTGCATGTTCTACATTATTCAAGCTAGGCGCGTGATCGATCCGGGAAGGTGTCAGGAGGAGTCAGGACTTGAATGTGCACACTGCACACACCACGGCCAAGATTAGACGAACGGTGTATTAGACACTGGCTGGGTGGGTAGCTGGAGTGCAGTGCGTGTAGTACATGCACCAGAAGCGACCTAGGCAGGTAACAATATCCACTGTAGAAAGAAAACCAAAATACTCCCTCCGTTCGAAATTACTTGTCGCAAAAATGGATGTATCTAGATGTAGATACATCCATTTTTGCGACAAGTAATTTCGAACGGAGCGAGTACTACACAGTGACATTGCGATAAGGATGGAGCAGAGTTGTACCACGGTACTGCAACTCGGCATGCGCCTTAACGGAACCGTATGCCGCAGCCGCAGCATCTCGTCCAGACAGTACAATTATGGCACATTGACCGTGCCACTCCAGCTACATGCATCTCGTGGAGGTGGTCACGAGCTAACATCTCAGGTGATCGACCGTGCAGGCTTAAGCAAAGCAATGGCAGAGATAGGCTGGTCTAGTGTGTGGGGGCGCATGCATCCGAAGCATCACAAGAGCCATTGAGTGCATGGTGCATGCTACGATTTGACCTTGACCACGCCTTAAACTCGCACAATCAACTTAATTTTCTGGAATTAACGGAAGGACTGCTAGATTGATGGAATTGCATGGAGCAGCAGAGCACCAACTCACCGACGGTGGCGGTGCGGAAGGTGGAGTAGCCGTCGACGTAGTTCAGCCGGCCGGAGATCACGGTGGCGCCCATGCCGTCGCCCACCAACATCACGTTCCACTTCTTCTTCTTCACCTCCACCGTCTCCCTGTACACGCCGCGCGTCACGTAGATGACGTACCGGCCGTCGTCGCGCTCCGACGGCGCCGCGTCGAGGGCCGCCTGGACAGTCGTGTGGTTGCCGCTCCCGTCCTGCGCCACCACCGCGTCCACCGGCATTCCTCCCGGACCCACCGGCATCTGCAGCAGCCGGCGCTCCCTGCCGCCCAGCCAGTGCGGGTGGCGAGGAGCCCCCTGGCCGAGGCCGCGCCCCCGGCGGCCACTGGTGCGGACGGACGACGCGGCTTCCTCGCCGGCGGCGACCTGCCCGAGGCCGTCGCCCAGCAGGGACGTGACGGCCTGGAGGCCGATGGATACGAGGGAGCCGAGCACCGAGTCGGTGTCGTCGAGGCCGTCCTTGCAGGTGTCTTGGTTGCCGAGCGCGCCGCTGAGCCACGCCCGGACGTCGGCGTGCGCGTCGCCCGTGCCGACGCGGCCTGCGGCCCCCACGCCCGCGGTCGTCGGCGAAGCGGCGGACATGGACCAGGACAGCTCGTCGGAGGAGAGGTCGAGCAGGTCGAGGCAGTCCGTGATGGCGGAGGAGAGCCGGAGGTCGTCGCCCCCGAGGACGCCTCCGACGATGGGGAAGGAGGAGACGATGGATGCGACGTCCTTGATCGCGCCCAGCGCCTCGCGCAGCGTGGACACGAGCTCAGGCGAGATGCCGGCGGCCGACGGCGCGGGCGGCGATGGCGTCGTCAGCTGGTGCGCGCTGGTGAGGAGGAGGCTGAGGGAGAGCGCGAGGAGGAGACGAGGCGCGGAGGTCGGAGACGTCGGCGCCATGGCCGCGCTGGTTTGGTGGCTCAGTGGCAGACCCAGTGCATCTCTTGGCGAGGGCGACCGATGGGTGGCATTGGCATATATGGGCGCTGCTTTCTGTGCCCGCGGCAGTAGCTGCTCTGCAGCCTGCACCGGCACTGCCGTGGGTTACTGGGTTCTTCGATTTCGATGGTGCAGACCCAACGGAGACCGACGCTCTGCTTCCGTTGCCGTTTCCGCCGTCGGGAATTTCCTCTCCAGCAAAAATGCTAGACCTAGGTAATGTCTTACTTGCTTAATCGTTAAGCATTGATAATTTTTGTCTTCCTAAAGACAATGCACATACAGTATGCAGTTCGGTGAGACATACACACCCCAAGGACGTATTATTGAACCGCATTTCATATTCGACAAAGCTTATGAGTCGAGCACACTAGGAAATGCCTTTTCCAGTGATTCGAATGCAACACATGCAAAAAGCCCAGGAAAGTCTGGTCGCGGTTTTGCAAAAACCATCTACATCCAAGACTGATCCAGGCCAATTTGAGATGGTGCGTCGTCCCGGTACGTTGCAGTGGACGGCTTGACGCGGCCGTTGTCGGGCGAAAATTTGCCACCGTCGTCGTGTCAGTTAGAGAGGCGCCACGCGACAGCCACCGAAAGTTCCAAGTTGAGAGCCCCTGCACTGCATACGTACGAACCGGCTGGGCGTCGCATGTGGTGTGTGTCCTGCCGCTGCCGGCGTCGGCGCGGCTGGCCCGCGCAGCCTCGTGGGTACGATGGTACTGTACGCGACTGTTCTGAGACTGAGAGCCATCGTCCCAACCCCCGTCGAGTCGTGACATAAATCATAGCTAGCCATGTTCGAGCCGGTGCCCAACTGGGGCAAGCTCACCAGTAGCACCGTGAGGATATGTCGGTCAATCGCTTGGACTCTGGAGCTGGTACGCCATGCTCGCAGTACGACGTCCCAACCCCCGTCGTCGCGTGACGTACTGATCCTATGCATCTTGGAGATTTCGAGCCTGGCGGATCACCACTACCTTGATCTGTCAGTCCATCTCTTGGACTTTGGGTGGTGCGGCTCAGTTCGAGGGAAAGTATTCGAAGCTTGGTTCTGTTTGGGGAAAACAAAAAAGATAGCTTTGGGTAGCTTTTAGTCTCTCACAATTCCCTCCTCGCCTAGCAAAACAACCGGGAATGTTTGAAAATAATAATAAGCATACAGCGTACAAAAAATCTGTGTCCTTCTTTAACCTCCGAAATTATATTGGAGGAGCACTTCTATAATGCCTATAGAGATTTGCTGGGGAGAAAGGGGGCCAGGGAACACTCGCTTGACCTTGAGGCGTTGGGCATTCAGCCTGTCAATCTTGATGACCAGGAGCTTATGTTCTTGGAGGAGGAAGTTTGGGAGGTGGTGAAGGAGATGCCGACGGACAAAGCTCCAGGGCCAGATGGATTTATTGGCCTGTTTTTCCAAAAGGCATGGGAGATCATTAAAAGAGATTTGACTGCAGCTCTGCACAAGTTCTTTCTGGGCAATAGGGTTGGTTTTGGGCGGCTTAACCATGCTATCATAACACTCATTCCTAAAACCCCTGAGGCTTGCGGCATCAATGACTTCAGGCCAATTAGCCTTGTCCATAGCATGCCAAAGCTAGCATCCAGGCTGTTGGCAACCATATTAAGGCCGAGAATGGGAGAGTTGGTGCATATAAACCAGTCGACTTTCATTATTGGCCGAAACATCTATAACAATTTTCTGTTGGTCCGGCAAATGGCGAGAAGATTCCATAAAAGGAAGGCCAGAGGTGTTTTGCTGAAGTTGGACATCTCTAGGGCTTTTGATTCACTTTCATGGCCTTTCCTTTTCGAGGTCCTTAGAGCAAAAGGGTTCACGGAGCACTGGATTGCATGGATCGGGTCCCTGCTCACTTCGGCAAGCTCTAGAATGGTGGTGAATGATTCAGTCAGGCTAAAATTTATGCATGCAGAGGGGCTGAGGCAAGGAGATTCGGTATCACCCCTCCTATTCGTCATTGCCATGGACGTGTTGACCGAGATTGTGATCAAAGCCCATGAGTCAGATGTGTTGAGCAGGATGAATGGTTGTAGCCCAATGCAGCGTTTATCCCTTTACGCGGACGATGTGGTGTTCTTCATCAAGCCCACGGTGTCAGATTTATTCTTTGTCAAGGAAGTTCTTGGGATCTTTGGAGAAGCTCCGGGCTTGAGAGTCAATTACAATAAGTCGGCGGCTATTATGATCAGAGCAGAGATCAAAGACGAACAACTTGTGAAGGAGGCCTTGCCTTGGAAGATGGAGACTTTCCCGTGCAAATACTTTGGGTTGCAGCTTAGTATCAAGCAGCTTAAGAGATCAGAGTAGCAACTGGTGGTGGATGCTGCACTTCGTATCGTCCCGGGATGGCAGAGAGGGTTTGTGACAAGGCCAGGAAGATTGATTCTGGTCAGCCATGTGATGAGGGCAAGGCCGACCCACCATCTGATTGTTGCTGAAGCTCCAAAATGGGCTTTGGAGCGGGTGGATAAGGGTTGTAGAGCTTTCTTTTGGGCTGGATCAGAGGAAGTCCACGGTGGCCGCTGTTTGGTGTCATGGAAGCTTGTTTGTCGACCAAAAGAGCTTGGATGGCTGGGGGTGGTTGACCTGTATAAGCAAGGGATTGCCCTCAGAATGAGATGGAAGTGGTTATCTAGGACAGATGACACGAGGCTGTGGCAAGGCTTGAACTGGACCCCGGACAAACAAGCAAGTGCAACATTCGCTAGTCTTGTGAAGTGGCAGGTGGGCGAGGGAACGGAAGTTCTGTTCTGGAGAGATAGATGGATCAGCGGAGCTACAATTGGAGAGTTGGCACCGCTGGTTTATAAACAAGTCAGAACACATGTTCTGAATAGAAGGCGTGTGAAGGATGCGTTGTGGATGCACGAGTGGATGGATGACATTGTAGGCCAGCTATGCACGGAAGGTTTGGCTCAATTCATTCGCTTGTGGGAGATTCTGATGGATCTGCAGCTGGAGCCTGGGACCGAGGACAAGCCAATTTGGTCTTGGAACCGAGAAGGAGTCTACACTGCGTCTTTAGCTTACAAGATGCTCTGCATGGGAGGTATTAGGTTTCGAGCTTATGCGGCCATATGGAAGTGTTGGGCACTGCTGGTGTGCAAGCTTTTCATGTGGCTGGCGGTGCAATACAGACTCTGGACGGCGGACAGACGATTTTGTCATGGTTTACAGGACCAAAGGTCGCCATGCTATCTTTGTGAGCAGGAGGAGGACATTGTTGATCACATCACTATGCAGTGTGTGTTTGCAAGGCAGGTGTGGTACATTTGCTTCTGCAGAATGAACATTAACCCAAACCTTTGTCCGACACAACATTCCACAATTGATGACTGGTGGCATACCACGAGGAAGCATATCCCGAAGAGGCAGAGGAAGGGTTTTGACTCGGTGATCACGTCGATCTGCTTGAACATTTGGAAGCAACGCAATGGGAGGGTCTTTGGAAGGAATGACTTGAGGAATGTAGTAGGAACCGTGGACCTGATCTGGCAAGAATTAGAGCTGTGGTCTAGAGCAGGAGGCACCAGAGTAACTACGTTGTGTGAGTAGTAGGTTTTTGATGCTAGGAGTGGAGGGTACGGTGGAGGTTTCTTTTCAGGGCCATCTACCTACCATGTAATCTCTTGTACATAACTTTCTCTTCTTCTATAAAGCTATGGTACGCCTTTGGCGTACCCTCGAAAAAAGTAGATGGTTTGCTTACAAAAAGTTGATCTAGAATTCCGAGAGGAAAACAAGAGGGATTTGGAGGTATTTCTTTTGATACTTTACTCATGTGTGATTTAAACATTAGGAGTGCAATCGTACCTACAGTTTATGATACCACATTTTTCAGAAGTTTATGCCTATTTTTGTCTCCTGAATTTAGGTTACAAAAACTTACAAAGGTAATCTCCTCATTGCTCGGGGTCACGGCGAGGTGGCTCCGCCACTGGGTGGAAAGGAAACATTCAATCTATGTGGACATAGTTGTTCTTATGACGGCTTCTATGATTAGCATACCTTTGTGCATCTTGTCTTTCCTAGAAGCTCAAAAGGGGGTTATAAAAAATGGAGCATCACGGATCTTCGATGCTTTGGTTTGAATGTAACAAAAAAAACTTTGTTAATTGACCTATTGCTTGTTATGCCTCAAGGTTGTTGTGGTTTGGGAATTATGGATCTGACAACCATAAATCATACTCCCTTCGTCCCAAAATAAGTGCCTTAACTTTTTACTAAAGATTAAGACACTTATTTTGGGACGGAGGGGGTAGCTTTTTGAGTAAGTGACTTGGGAAACTCAGGTTTGGCAAACTCTACTGACTAAGAAATCTCTTCAAAAACCATTTCTATCGAATAAAAATAGACTAGAGGGTTACACTTTTGCTAGGTTTTGATGAATGTGAACCAAGTTTTTAGAGCTACGTTGAGAGAGTAGTTGCCAATGGAGCTAACCCAGTTCTAGGCGGATTGTACATCATATCTTTCACAAAGCTAGTTACAGTACCAAAATGTAAAGACGAAGGTCGGAGATATATCATATTCAAAAGGACCTTGTAGTAAGATATAGCAGAACCCTGGTAGATGCATTACACTAGGTTGTGGAAGATAACATGGTTAGATGGAAAATAAAAAGGAAGAAGCAAATTTTATTTTTGGGACTTGTGTATGCTTACAACTGATATAAGTGTCAGCTGTAATCTACAGAAATAATATTGGGATTTGAATATCATAATTTTCCGGCCTGTACTACTAGCTGCTATGGCCTGCAGTAGCTGCTAGCTGGTGTGTCGAGTGGCCCAGTGTAGTGTACCTGTACCTGTGCGTGTTCTGCTTGGTGAGCGCGACTGATGGGTGGTACACACTGCGTTCGGCGTGGCCTTCTGTGCTAGCAGCGATTGCTGCAGGTTGTACCGGAGCACTCGTACTGCCGTGGGTTCTTCGATGGTGCAGAGCAGACCCAAGCTCTGCTTCTGTAGACTTTTCCGCCGTCGTGAATTTCCTCTCCAGCTTTGTTTACTTGCGTCGATCCACCACCGCCTGTTAGGTTTTTTTATTTTGAGAATCTCACAAAGCTTTATTACTGAATCATAATGTTCATAGGTACAAAAAGAAGATCGCCGTGTATATTCAGGCTGCAAGTGGAGGTGGAATTAAGTGGGACTAATTAGCCCATTCCACTTAATTTGCTTTAGTGGGAGCCCATTGGAAAGAAAAAATAGTAATCGGGTTAGCCCACCTATCCCGTTGGGAGTCCACCTTTGCCTATTATACATCGACCCTAGTAGGTCGTGCCCCAATCAGCAGAGAAGAGGACGGTGCCGCAGCTTGCTCCGGCCGCCGTCAGTCCGCCATCGCGCCTCTGCTTCTTCCTCCTCACACGGCGCCAACCCCGGCGGCCTCCCCAACACCGAGGCTACTCGCGTTGCGCCGGGAACAATCGAGGGATCTGGGCGCCGTGAAGCTCGTGACGGACGCTGTGCACACCAAGGGCGCTGTCTTCTTCTGCTAGCTCCGGCAGGCCGCGGCCGGCGCCGGCGGTGCCGTCAGGAAAATGCATTAGGTGAGCCCCCAGGTGAGCTTTGACGGCCGCCGCGAGGACCTCACACCGTCGAGGATGGTGGCGGCCAAGGACGCGCCCGGCGTCGTCGACGCGTTCAGATGCGCCGACAGGAACGCCATCGATGCTAGTGCGTGCATGGGAGGTCGTTGTTTCAGTTTTTTTCGAGTGAAGGAGCCCCAGCTCCCCTGTTTCATTCCTGAAATCAGATGGCAAACGTACCATGCCATGGCAGGCTTCAACGACGGCGAGCACCAACGCACCAATGATTATTTCGTCGACGACGACGGCGGCGGCCCGGAGAGCCGGTGCTGGGTCGCGCTGGAGGTGGTGTGTGCATGCTGCTCTGAATGTGCTTCCGAATGTGGCCATGTTTCTCTGTACTAGCGTACTGCTGCTCGGTAAAATGCTTTGCTTTGTTAAATGGGAATCCCACTTATTTCCACTTAATCTATGTTTGTTTTAGTGGGATGTCCACTTTTTCAACACAAACCGATATTGGGACTAGGTGGATTGTGATGGGACTCCCATATATAGTCCCACCTGCAGCCTGAGTGTATATGCACCCATCTCTTAGAAATGCATGTTAAACGCATTTTTAAATGTCATAAATAATTCTAAAACAAGATTTCTCGCCTACATCTCTGCAAAAATATGTGCGCAACACAAACTTTTGTAAAGATACATCATTTTATTTTGCCATTACAAAAAAAGCCAAATTTCAATGGTTGAAAATAGGGTTCCATGAGACACTTTTTTGCACACGAAAAATAATTCCTTCGAATCTTTTTTTTGAACCGAGGCAAAAGACTTGCCATTTTCATTGATTAAGAAGAGAATTGCCCGATTAATTGATGGAAAACCGGGCTAAAACCGATACAATCCAACCCACATAATATGGGTACCACCGGCCAACCTGGCCACCAACATGGGATCACAAAGCTACAACAGCTGCACAGAAACCATGCAGCACATGCCAACAGAAGGCCACACGCGCGAACAACCGACAACTCCGACTCTGACGACGATCATCACGAGGGAAATATGCAGGACTTGCGCCGACCGTGCCCTCCGTAACCGACCACCGAGCGCCTGTCATCGTCACCGCATGGACACACTCCACCACAGCTCGGCGCACACATAGAATATGAAAATGTACATGTGCAACAATTTTAGATTTTTAAAAAACTTATAAATATGTCTTTCGAAGTGGGTGCAGATGTACTTGGGTTCATCCATGTATTTTCCCGTCCACAGCTAGCAGCATACAACTCATTTTGACTGTTCCCAAGAAAAAATAGACCAGCTACCAGCCACACATAAAATCGGGCCACCAACGATGTTGTAAGGACCAGGCCATGCAAAGTCTCCCACAAACACGTCCACATTTGCATCTAATCAAGCTAAAAAAGGAAGACACCATCCAACATATATCATGAGCATATCACATACTCCCTCCATCCCAAAATAAGTGTCTCAAGCTTATTACAAATTTGTATTAAAGTTAGTACAAACTTGAGACACTTATTTTGGGACGGAGAGAATATAACACAAGTATGCATGCAGTCAAGGCATCCAAGAAATGTGTTGCATTTTGAGACCAACATAATTCATCTCTGTGTACTAATCAATAGTTAAAAATCAGCTAGAAATTATTTAGTCTAGCAGATAACTGGAAGTCCAGTCTACCAGGAAGCTAATCACAAAAACATGATAAAAATCAAAACCATAGTCTTTCTATTCCTGGCAATTGATCATCCTATACAGGAAGATATAGTTCATATACCATTATTAAATAATCTAGGCATATAGGTACACAAGAGCCACAAGACTGATCCGAGTTTCAGCTTAACATCAACCAATTGCTTACAGTCCAGAATAGAGTCGCAAAATTGCATCGAGAACAGGATCTGACACTTGCATTGTTGTGTTTTCCCACTGTATATCTGACACACACACTACATGCACTCTGCAAATATGTATCCAACCGGCTCTACTCTACGATTACTGGAGTTTGCAGACTTCTTGGCCATGTTAGGTAAAGAAGCTCCATAAGTGTCATTTCGTAGCAAGATTGCAGCCACTCCTGCCCCCTCCTATATGTAGTACTTGAAAACTTCACATGAAGGCTGTATCAAAGTGAGTCTTGTGAAGAGAGTCAATTCAGCTCTAGTGTTCAATGTCACAATGTCAGAAAGCAAGCAATAAGAATTCAGTTATATGATCAAGCCCTCAACCGGAACCCGCGACATGCCCCGACGCTCGGTCCCCATCCCGCACTATTGTGGACGCCTCCAACACCGGTGACATCCCCGAGGTGCCCCCAAGCCAACGCGTGAACTGGATCCAGCGACCAGGCACGTCCATCGGTTGGGATCTTGGCCAGCGCCAGCGGCTCCCTTCAACACCGCCGCCCTCTGGAAATTTCTCACTCAAGAGAAATGGAAACTTCTCACTCAAGAGAAATTATCTTTTGAAACTAAATATTATAGACTAAATTACTAACAGGATCAATGTTCTGACCATGAGATAGTTACAGTGCCCTCCATAGAAAAAAAGAACTTGAATTGGAGATCGATATAAGTGATAGCTCTTTCACCGTCGTTGAAGAAAAATATAACTGTTGCACCATGCTAGGCACTCAGATAAACCCCAAACATATTGTATATTTATTTGGAAGAAACTTCGACAATATAAGAAAATCTAGGGATCAAAATGGTAAACTGTTTTAGGATCTTGCACAAGAAATCAGTAAAACTTGCAAAGCGCAATTGCAGATCATGTCCTACTATTCTCAAAATTCAGAGATGTCATAAACTGAAGCCACTTCTGTTTAGGCTAAAACGGAGTGTCGTGATGTTTGTTTTGGGCGAATTTCTTTTGGCAAACTTAGTGATGCTCTAAAAAACCATAAACCAAAGCAAATGCATGTTGTCTGTTCACTTTTCCTTTTATGTAGGATCTGCTGAACTGATGAGTTGAATAATTGTATTTGGAATATGATATCATATATAGTAACTCATTGCCTGCTACCAATACAAGAAACCTCACATGAAGCATATGACAAGGTTTATCAAACAAGCAAGTAGGATTAACCTCCAGTAAATTACATCAAGATGGAAGCTTTCTATTTAGTAATCCCTCCGTCCGAAAATAAGTGACTCAAGTTTGTACTAACTTTGTACTAAAGTTAGTACAAAGTTGAGTCACTTATATTGGGACGGAGGGAGTAGACAGGTAGTTGATGGGATGTTACCTGCAGGACCTTGGTCTTTTATCCTCCGAGCTGAGTTGTGCCACCATGAAGGACAGTCCTTCCAGTTCCACACGCTTGGACGGCCAGTGCCATCCAACAGCAGGTGGCGTAGTGGAGGCATGGGTGATCTGCACACGCACACACATCTGCTAGGTCAAGCGCCAAGGGAGGTGGTGCTGACCGACAAAGAACTCGCCAGAGACGCTTAAATCTGCAGTTCACCAAAAGATTTCTACCTAATATCCTGCTCCCAAATACATAGAAACTGTTTTTTTTTTCAAAATAAGAGTTATATTAGCACAGGCACCAAGAGGAATGATATTGTGTCATCTTCAGGGCATACCTCATGGAAAGCAATTTCATCAGACAGGAACAGACGCATTGGACAACATCACTTTGATATGGAATAATGAAGAACAAACATGAGGCAGTTAACAATTTAACATGAACTTGTGGAAGTTTGGCAAGCAAGACTTGAAGTGTACATGATAAAATGAAAACTCGGTAAAGATTTATCTATGAGCAGCAATACATATACTTTACACCATTGATGTTCACAACCATGAGATCAGTAAAAATATCAAAGTCCATGAATGCAAAATAGGTCCACTTTGGTGCATCATCTAAGCAATTCATGGTGATAGACGTCTCACAATTGCCCAAACCACAATATAATCTTGAACACCCATGGTCCACAGTATAGTTTTCTAAAAGAAGGTATGCTCCATCGTCATTCTTCAAACGTGAGTAATTGCTTAAGAATTTGAAGAAAATAGAAAGATTGTGCTGGATCACCAAACTGTAAGCCAACTGATAGTGGCACAGGTAATCCCTATACTCTAGCTCACATTCACGTCACAGACCAAACCACTAAAATCAACCCATTATTGCAATAATCAAGGGCAAAGTCAATTGGGATTTTTACCAGTGCAGGCTGAGTCTCTCAGTATTGCAAATCCTTGTAAAAAAATGGGTCAGCCAGCCTTGCACTCAGAAAAATTACACAAAATCATGATGTTACTAGGGTGTCAGATCAGAAAGTATTAGTCCATAAGAGATACACATTCGAAGTGCTCAAAAATAAGAACGGAACTCTTAATTGCTTGAGACAAGCTGAAAAGGGTAAGCTTGTGTCTTTTTACCAATAAAGTTTTCATCTCCTGGATGTGGCGTGAAAATATTATTATTTTTGTTTCAGTCACCTTATAAAAAAACATACAATTTCTTAGTGCTCCTAGAGAATCATAGGACATAGTCAATGGATTAATTAGCCAACAGAGTACAGACTGACCTTGGGACTCTCCTTGACAAGGAGCTTGCAAGAAGACACAGTTGAAACTGGTGCACCCCGTAACAATAATGTTTTTGCAGCTTGCAGTTGCTGCCATGACATTCATCCTACTCCATGAAAGAGAAAATTGGCAACGATGTTTAGATTTGCCATCGCTGCATTCATGCTTATCTTTCATAGAAAGAACACAGCAAAACAATTCCAAATATCTGAATATCTGCTATTGTGTGCATGAAATTATTAACCATCTAATTGTGACCAGGGAAATATGTTGGGCAACGTAGTAATTTCAAAAAATTTCCTACGCACACGCAATATCATGGTGATGGCATAGCAACGAGAGGGGAGAGTGTTCGTCCACGTACCCTCGTAGACCGTAAGCGGAAGCGTTATGACAACGCGGTTGATGTAGTTGTACGTCTTCACGATCCGACCGATCCAAGCACCGAACGTACGGCACCTCCGAGTTCAGCACACGTTCAGCTCGATGACGATTCCCGGGCTCCGATCCAGCAAAGCTTCGGGGATGAGTTCCGTCAGCACGACGGCGTGGTGATGATGATGATGTTCTACCGGCGCAAGGCTTCGCCTAAACTCCGCGACGATATGACCGAGGTGGAATATGGTGGAGGGGGGCACCGCACACGGCTAAGGAACGATCTGTAGATCAACTTGTGTGTATATGGGGTGCCCCCTGCCCCCGTATATAAAGGAGGGAGGGGGAGGCCGGCCGGCCCCTTTGGGCGCGCCAAGGGAGGAGGAATCCTCCTCCTAGTAGGAGTAGGACTCCTCCTTTCCTACTCCTACTAGGAGGGGGGAGGAAGGGGAAGAGGGGGAAGGAAAGAGGGGGGCGCCGCCCCCCTCCTAGTCCAATTCGGACCAGAGGGTGGAGGGGGCGCGTGGCCCATGCTGGCCGCCCATCTCTCCTTTCCCCTAAGGCCCATAAGGCCCAATACTCTCCCGGGGGGTTCCGGTAACCCCCCCGACACTCCGGTTTTCTCCGAAATCATCCGGAACACTTCCGGTGTCCGAATATAGTCGTTCAATATATCAATCTTTATGTCTCGACCATTTCGAGACTCCTCGTCATGTCCGTGATCACATCCGGGACTCCGAACAAACTTCGGTACATCAAAACTTATAAACTCATAATAAAACTGTCATCGTAACGTTAAGCGTGCGGACCCTACGGGTTCGAGAACTATGTAGACATGACCTAGAACCATTCTCGGTCAATAACCAATAGCGGGACCTGAATGCCCATATTGGTTCCTACATATTCTACGAAGATCTTTATCGGTCAAACCGCATAACAACATACGTTGTTCCCTTTGTCATCGGTATGTTACTTGCCCGAGAATTTGATCGTCGGTATCCAATACCTAGTTCAATCTCGTTACCGGCAAGTCTCTTTACTCGTTCCGTAATACATCATTTCGTAACTAACTCATTAGTTACAATGCTTGCAAGGCTTAAGTGATGAGTATTACCGAGAGGGCCCAGAGATACCTCTCCGACAATCGGAGTGACAAAACCTAATCTCGAATTATGCCAACTCAACATGTACCTTTGGAGACACCTGTAGAGCACCTTTATAATCACCCAGTTACGTTGTGACGTTTGGTAGCACACAAAGTGTTCCTCCGGTAAACGGGAGTTGCACAATCTCATAGTTGTAGGAACTTTGTATAAGTCATGAAGAAAGCAGTAGCAACATACTAAACGATCGTGTGCTAAGCTAACGAAATGGGTCAAGTCAATCACATCATTCTCCTAATGATGTGATCCCGTTAATCAAATGACAACACATGTCTATGGTTAGGAAACATAAGCATCTTTGATTAATGAGCTAGTCAAGTAGAGGCATACTAGTGACTTTATGTTTGTCTATGTATTCACACATGTATCATGTTCCCGATTAATACAATTCTAGCATGAATAATAAACATTTATCATGATATGAGGAAATAAATAATAACTTTATTATTGCCTCTAGGGCATATTTCCTTCAAAATATATAATCAGTACATGGTGAGTTCAGCTTCTAGCGATGCAATAGATATATGTTCAGTATGATTAGATAATACAGAAGCTTGACCAAAGACGGATCAAGGGCTGCGTCACGGCGGGGCATACCTATATATCCTCCCCTCTGGTTCCTTCACTATGACAAAACATCTGTTTTAGGAGCTATTGAATTCCAAGAAATTTTGGTGGTCATACTTTCTGTCAGAAAAATGTTAAAGGTCAAATACTCTTGTTAGGATCGAATTCACAAATAAATATACATGTTTGTGCGAGAGGTGCTTCTTCTGGATCATAGAAGATGGTCCAGTCATCTGGCCAAAGATACCACCGTTCTGGCCAAAGAGCACAACTACAGATAAATGGTTACAGATAGACGATGGGTCAGCTGCAATTTGCATCAATTATATATCATATGACATATGAAGATGACAACCCTATGATCTAGAACAAGGATAGCTACCAAAATCGAACAGAGGCGATGTAGGGGGATTTCTATTACCAAAGAGAGAAAAATACAGAGCTGAGTAGCCCTTAATTAATGAGTTAGCCCACATCACCAAAAAAGGGTAAACTGTTAAAGTGAGCTCACTTGTTTACCTAGGTTGGAATTCCAAGACCTCGGCGAGCTTGTTCTCGTAGGCGTCCTTCCATTGCACACGCCGCTATTAACCCATGTAGCCCTTCTGCGTCGTGCCGCCGCGTGGGTGGGGTATGATCCTTGCTGTATCCAAAGAAAAATTGTTAGTGTATGATCTATGGAATCAAGTAGTGAGCTACCTGAAGTATCGATCACCTGTATATAAACCATGACATAATTTTGTCCCATCAATAAATTCCTAGCTGGTATAATGTCTGTAAGTTGTCTAGCTTTGTCAATCAACAACTACTTTTGATTATCCTATCAATGGCTTAGTTTGACAAACATAAACAATAACCATAATTTAGTTGAAATATATGCATGACAGTTATCAGAAAGATAAGCTATGAGTGTATAAATTCCTGTAGTATCTCTCAATATACAAGCAGCAGTACAGAGCTCTGCTTATGAGGTTACAAACATCTTTGTATTCACCAAAAGATGATCATGATATTTTTATAGCAGCTCGAAGTGCTGCCCGACGGAGCTCAACCGGCGCCCCTCCCCCAGCAGCAGTGCCTACACTATTCTTGATGCAGACAAGTATGATGACAGTGGAGAGGCAACATGGAGCCAGCAATTTGATGAGCATTTCAAGGTCGCACCCCACCTTTTCATGTCTCTGCTACGCTTTCTTATTCCCACGTCCACGTGGAGAATGTGGTTACCAGGTAGAGGTCTCCTACAAAAGAAAACTGAGTCAAAATGCATGCTACTACTAATACTGTTTTCAGTACAGAAAGAACAAGCCTAATATTGAGAAAATGAGTTGTGCTGAACAAGCCTAATCCGTGTACAAAGGAGCCAAAAAAACATGTTAACATTACCATCACCCGTACAAGTAATTAATATAAAAATTTATCATG
Source organism: Triticum aestivum (assembly GCF_018294505.1). Taxonomy (NCBI): domain Eukaryota; kingdom Viridiplantae; phylum Streptophyta; class Magnoliopsida; order Poales; family Poaceae; genus Triticum; species Triticum aestivum. Next base: position 666,819,976 of record NC_057810.1, on the reverse strand, counting down.
GAAATATTCCTAAACCTTTTCTAGGAATTTTGATGAGAGCTACCAGTTGAAACTAATATGTGTTTCTTCATGTGCCTTTGCTTTGAAACATCTAGTTAGCTAAGTTCAATAGTATGAGCATCAACTTAAAAAAACAGTATGAGAATCAATTATACTTCTAGCCCTTTCGAACATCGTCATACCAAAGTAGAAATAATTCTCTTGTACAATCCATTTAATCTAATATTTTTCTTGAGTCTGCAAGATAAAGAATAATGATATTGGGTCATAGCCTCATAGGCATCATCTATACGTCTGCCAAATATTAACAACGAATGTGTTTAACCAAGGTTATCGCTCTGACCTTCTTTTCTAGCGACTTCTCCCAATTGAAGTTATTGCCCCCTTTGATTTCCCAATAGAAATTCTTTGAATCCTGCACTCGTAACACAAGTAGTTATGCGAATGCACACACAACACTTTGAAATGTGAAGGGATTAAACCCAGTTCAAAAATAATAATAACCGAATAGCATAAGGATGGATGGATGTTGTGCAACAATAGGCAGTCATTATAGTAGACTAAGAAAAGATCATTGTTTCTGTAACACGATGATATTCAGAGGACCCAACCATCAGTTCTTCCAACACAACCTTGATCGCAAAAATATTAGCTAGCATAAGACAGTAATAAGATCACTTAAATCAAATTTCTGCAGAAAGATGCCATATGGACCTGTGCCCTATTAGGGACGTATCCACTTATTACACATCTAAAACAGTACACAGATTACAGTGAGTGCACATATTCAGAACGTCAGAAGATCTCCAAGATGAGATAAGTTGACATTCAAGTGTCCAGAATCGGGGAATGCTTACCTCCCGTGGTATGCTTGGTTTCCATCGAGCAAATATTATGAGCCACCAAGCTTAATGGCCAGTCACACCCAAACTCAAGGACCTGCAACACAGAACATATGCTCAAATCAGGAAATCATATTGACCAGGCGAGTATGCACATCCAGGCCAAGATAATCTAACTTCCAGAACCTAAAGATGTGAAAGGTCGCAATATCAAGTTCATCAATCAGACATGTATCAAGTGACCAAGCCCAACCACCACCAGCAAGAATGCAACATGAAGAGAGAGTGCTGCCGAGGGAGGATGCGGCCAGGGGAGGAGCAAGACCAAGTCCCCGCTGCCAAGGGAGGAGGCGGGCATGCCGGGCCGGAGGACGCATCAGCCAGTCAGAAGGGGGGGGGGGTCGCCAGATCGGATCTGGGCCGGCCAAGCCGCACGCGTGGGGTTGTCACCGAGGCGCCGTCGTCACGGATCCGGGGACGAACTTCATCACCAGAGACGAGGAAGGCCGCACGGGAGGGGCGGGGATGGTGGTGGAGGGGCTCCCGGCCAGATCTACGTATGGTGGGGTGTGGGCTCTGGCAGGAG
>NC_057810.1:666812843-666818132 GCF_018294505.1 Triticum aestivum | reverse complement strand
TGACGCTAGATGTACGGTGTTTGAGATCGAGGGGAGCCTCGTTCCCGTCGGAGTTCGAGGGTTTTTTTTTTTTTGGTTTTGGTTGGGTTTTTTGTCGAGGCGGGAGGTGGGAGTTGTCCCTGGTTAACCTACGAAATTTCGTAGATTTTTTAAGGACGAAAAAAAACCAGCGGAGGTGGGACGAAAATTGACCGGCGGAAACTACCAACTGCTTCATTAGGAGTAGAGATCCTAGGCATGTTCTAGACTCCGAGCCCGGTACCTATTTCATCCCCATTGTCCATTCAGCCTGCTCTGAACAATCCCCTGTCTGCAGGGGAAAGAAAAACTCAGAGATACTATTCAAATGAAAACATAGGGTTAAAAAAAGGATTAAAAAGAAGACAATGGAAACACTAAAATTTTCCACCGTAATGCTCGTGATAGAAAATAATAATTACATTTCTATGCCAAGGTCCGGAGGAAAGGAAATTCAGGGAGACCATAACTTGCTAAGGCATGTTACTGATTTATATAAAGATTTATTTGTGCCATCTGAGATGACCACAATAGAGATCAGTGAGATCGAGTGTGAGCAAATAAAGTCAGATAGTTCTTAACCTCAAATTTATAATGGAGGAGATAAAACATGTTTTGTTTGATAGAAGTAGATGAATCTGCAAGTGTAGATGGTTGGCTTACAAAAATTTGATCAAGGATTCTGAGAGGAAATCAAAAGGGATTTGAAAGAAGCTATTGGATACTCTCTTTTTTGCAAGTAAGCTATTGGATACTTTACACACGTGTGATTTGAACATTGAAAGAATGAACCATTGTGTGATTGCAATCGTACCTGAAGTTCAAGATGCCACATTTATTCAAAAAATTTGACCTATTTCTCTTCTGAATGTAAGTTACAAAAATATTCAGGGTCGCAGGGAGGTGGCTCCGCCATCGGGTGAAAGGGAATATCCCTTCTCTATGGGTGGAGTTTTTCTTATAAGGGCTTTTATGATTAGCAAACCTTTGTGCATATTGTCCTTCCTAGAAGCTCCACAAGGGGTTATAAAAAGAATGGATCACCACAAATCATTGTCGCTTTGGTTTGAATGTAACAAAAAAAAAATACTCGGTTAATTGACCTATTGCTTGTTTTACCTCAAGGTTGTGGTGGTCTGGGCATTATGAACCTGGCAACCATGAACCAAATCTTTTTGTGTAAGTGACTCGGCAAACCCAAGTTTGGCAAACTCTACTACCTACGAAATATCTTTTAAAACAAGTTATAACAAGTTGAGAAAAAGACTAGAGGATTACACTTTTGTTAGGGTTTGACAATTGTGAACGACATTTTTACGAGATATATTGAGGGAGTAGTTGAAAATGAGGCTAACACGCCGTTCTAGGAAGATTGTTGGCGTAATGGACCCGTTAGCAAAACACATCATATCTTCGCAAAGCTAGGGACAGTATAGAAAGGCAAAAACGAAGGTTGGAGATATATCAGGTTTAGAAGGACCTTGTTGTCAGATATAGCAGAACCCTAGTAGATGCACTGTATAAGCATGAATAAGCGATTTTCAGTTAGAGACTTATTTATGCTTACAGGTTACAACTGATATAAGTATAGGTTGTACACTACAAAAATATTTATTATTTGAAGATCAAAATTTTCTTGTGATCGATGCTTAAAAAATATCATCTGAAGCAAGAATAACATGGTCAACCGAGGATGGACTAGACAATGCCATTTTTGTACGGCAAAAGAAATAGTGGATCATTTGTTGGTTGCTCCTTAACCATGTACATTTTTGTACGGCAAAAGAAATGTGCCCATGTTTATATGTCAAGTGATTGTTAGTGCCATTGGTCTAACTATACCACATGATAGTACGGCCCTGTTTGTTTCAGCTTCACTTAGATTTTAATCACATATTCGCGTCACTGGCAAAGCTGATTCTACGAATCAGCTTCACCATCGAAGTAAACTTTGAGGTGCTTCAGAAAATTGCACTAAAAATTGCCCAAATCCAGATTCAGCTTCACTGCCAAAGCTGATTTCAAACAACTGTTTGTTTCAGATTCCAGATTCGGCTTCACTGGAAAAGCTGAATCCGGTCCCAGAATCCGAAACAAACAGGGCCGCATTTGGTATGTTTGGGGCTTGGATTGCTTCATTTCCGGTGTCCCAATCAAAAAAAGGGGGGATCTTTGGGGTGCTGCGGTTTACTATACAATTTTTCAAACTTGCAATGAAACATGTTTTGAACAAAACATTTTAGGTAACCTAAGTCTGTCATTTTCATTCTTTGGAATCATATCTATATTTGGATAATGTTGTAGAAAGAGCCAAGCCAAAGAAAATTTGAAGGTGAAGCAAGAATGTTGACTATGGTAATCAGAGTGACGTTTCATATGTTCTGCCTTTTAGTTCTAGTTGTTCTCCGGTTTTGATATCATTGCTCACCTGTGATCCAAGTTGTATTTACAAAAATATGCAAGCAAACATTTTTTTTGTACCAATTCAATGACATACCTTTTTGACATATACCTCATATTTTGTTGGTCAAATTGACAAGTTAGAAAAATACACGGCCTTATAAAAAGGGAGTAGTTTATTTGGCTCATATTTTTTCTTTGCTTTCTTGCTGTGCAAAATTTCCATTGTTTCTTTAATGGAATTGACGGGAAAGTGATTGTTTAACTATGGCAGTTTTTTAATCAAAAATGACGAGTAGTAGTTTTTAACCATTTCTTAATATAAACAGATGTGAAAGCAGTTGTTCAAAAAAAACAATTTCATGCATATTGCTCAGAAAATCAAGATGAGTATGTGTATGTTTGGTGCACCTTTTTTCTGGATGCTTCAAAATTTTCAAAAACATTACCTAGAATGTTTCAAACTCTCTTAAAAGATTTTTCAAATGTGGTTGCGCTCTCGGCCCTGGTCGCGGTGGCGGCAGTTGCAGCACGGTGAGTTGAGGTTGAAGAAGACCAAGTTTTTTATTAGAATATATATGAGGAAAACACAGCTCACATGTGGGGCCCACATGTAACTCAAACAAATACAGTTAAAACGGTTCATTCACGTGCGGGCCCAAGCTGTGAGAAAACATATTAAAGTTCAAGCAACTACTCCTGTGTTTTTTTAAACAACCGACCACTTTTCGGTTGTTTTTAGCGACAAACAAATTTCTGGTATTTTTTTGAAACCCTAACCCAAAAAGTAGTAGTTTTATGCTACTTACTCAAAACTTTCAAACATTTTCTAGAATGCTCCAAGCTCTCTTAAAACATTTTCAAGCAATGTCCAATATGTCGACAAATTTTAGAAAGTGCAATCACACAAGAAGTTCAAGTAAAAGGGCAAAATATATTGCATTATACCATGATATACATCCCCATATAATAAATACACAGTACAACCAAAAGAAAATTCACACATCGAAGTACAGAGCACAAAACATCCCGGGTACATACAAGCAGCCCAAATTCAAGTCCACCAGACTCAGAACTCAGACATCACAAGTGAGTAGCTCACTTTATTTCGGGAAGTTTTACTGCATCTCCATCTTATTATTCTGCAAAGGTGGCCAGATCGGCACCTCAACTCTCGAGTAGCTGCTGCGGGCCGGGCTCAGTGCTGTCCGGGCAGCTTCTCCTTGATCTTGTCCATGATGCCCTTCTTCTCACCGGTGCTGTCGGTGCCAGCCATTCCGGTGTGTCCCGGTTGGCCGTAAGTGCCGCCGGTGCCGGCCGTTCCCGTATGACCTTGCTGTCCGTAGGTGCCGGCGGTCTGCTGCTGGTCGCCGTGGCCACCCGGAAGCTTCTCTTTGATCTTATCCTTGATGCCCTTCTTCTTCCTCCCGCCCATGCCATCATCCTCAGACTATCACGAGGAACAAGAAAAATCAGTCATTGATGCTTTTTCATGCATACTCTTCACGCATGCAACTATGCAGAAGTAGTGTTAATTAGAAAGAAGTATATAAACACGCACCGAACTGGAGCTACTGGAGCTGCCGGAGCGCTGCAGGATCCCTCCGGCCTTGTGCTCCTCCCTCGTGGGCTGGAAATGCCCACCTGCAGCCGCGCCGGCGCCGGTGCCGACGCCGCCGTGCGCGCCCATGCCGGTGCCGGCGCCATGTCCGGCCACCGGGTTACCGTACTCGGCGACGCGGTTGGTCGCCGCCTGGCCGTGCTGCTGCTGTCCCTGGTACTCCATCTTGCACAGGTGCTGATTTTGATTATCTCAGAAATCTGGTGTGTTGTCTTGCTCACTTGGCTGCAACTCGTGGTTGTGGAAGCAGATGCAGCACGGGGCGCAATTTATAAGCCGTCTTTAGCGAGGGGATAGGATCGTCGGGGCGCTACGTGTGCGGGCATGAGTGGGCTGGTCGGCGGGAGTCGGTGACTGGTGACTCGCCCATAAAGAGAGGCCGGACGTGTGCAGCTACTGGACGCTTTCGGGATGCCACGTCTCAGCTTGTTCTTGAGGTAGAACTGATGACACACGGGGGATACAATCGCCCAAACACGTTGTCGCCGATTGCAAACGTCCTCTTGTTTGCTTCGGAAAATGAAAGCTGAAAGTGTCGGCATGGAATGAAAACGTAAGAAAATAGGCCAACCGTATTTCCATCATTAATGGAGATGATACTAATGCGTCAGTTTTTTCAGAAATTAAATTAAATTTACATCGGATCAAACAATACAAGATCGGATACAACCACAGATAGGGCAAGACATGGACTATGACTACATGCCTCAAAGTTCTTGCCAAAGCCGTGGCTCAATTTGTCGTTGTTGCATCACCTTAGCCACGACGACAACAAACAACGTTGAGAAACTGAACCACTAATATACTAGTAAAGACCTATAGAGGAACAAACCTCATTGAGTCGTCGCAATAGCATACCGCCACGTACGACAAAGATTGGCAACCACACTAAGCATATTGGGGGAGGGGAGGGGAGGGGAGCTGGGTCACCCTGCTATCCTCATATGGCAAAACCTCGAAGTAAAAGGTTGTCGAAGTCACCGATGCACATGGAACCCCGTCGATGTAGGCACACATAACCAACCCTTAGAGTATCTCCAGCCGTCCCCCCGAGAGCCCCCCCCCCCTCCCCAGGAGGCCTTTTTCATTGCCGGCAGAATTTTTTTCGCCCAGTGAGGCCCCCAAACGCTCAAATAGCGCCGGATTTAGCCAAATTTACGTCCGGTGGTCCCAACCCAAACCCAGATAGCTGGGGGCGCCGTCACTCTTTTTTGCATGCAAAAGCCCCACAAGTCAGCCTCTCTCCTCAC
>NC_057810.1:666790780-666812244 GCF_018294505.1 Triticum aestivum | reverse complement strand
CAGGGCGGGAGGCCAGGCGGCCGCGTGGGGCGTGGCGTGCCGGGCGCCCCCTTCCTCCTCCTCCCTCCTCTCTGTCCTCGTCGGCGTCGGCCACGGAGGGCGCGGGCACGGCCAGGCGCGTGCGGGCGCGGGCGGCCCCTTCCTCCTCCTCCCTCCTCTCCGTCCTCGTCGGCGCCGGCCACGGAGAGCGCACGCGGCCAGGCGCCCCCCTTCCTCCTACTCCCTCCTCTCCGTCCTCGTCGGCGCCGACCACGGAGGGCGGGCGCGGCCAGGCGCCCACTTCCTCCTCCTCCGTCCTCTTCGTCCTCGTCAGCACCGGCCACGGAGGGCGCGCGGGGGCACGTGCGGACGCGAGCAGCGGCGGCCATAGCGGGCGGGGGCAGCAGCAGAGGCGATGATGTGCTGCTGGAAGGACGGGGCGGCGCGCTTGGGGGTGGAAACGACCGGAGATTTTTTTGTCCCCAGGCCAAAATTCTCGCCGGCAGCCCCCCAAGCGGCGAAAAAATGCCTCCTGGAGGGCTCAACGGCTGGAGATGCTCTTATCCACGAAGAACAATAGGAGTAACATCTCTCGAGCTCCTCAACAACACCAGACCAAGCACAATCGAGAAAGGAATGGATACCCCTCCGCCTCACGACACTGGAGCGATGGCTGCAACGGAGGGGGGAGGAGATTAAATTTATTTTTTTGCAGCTAGTTTTTTTCATCAAATCGTAATGGGTCAGGTATACATGGTCGAGTAATATCAAATTCATATTTACACCTCATGGATGTTCATTGCATGTCCATGAAAATATGCATGCATTGAAAATCGTAACCCTGTTCAGTAAATATGGAAATTGGTTGGCCTGGTCTGGCCCGGACCTGTCTTGCACAACCCAGACGTCTAGAGCGGTCTATTGGGTTGGTCCATTGGATGGCCCATTCGGGGGCGACTTTGCTAGTACAAGTTAGTCAACTTCGTTCTGTAGTCTTTTGTGACATGGACAAATTACCAGGCATTCATCGGGTTTGGACAAAGGAGATCGTGGCTTCACTAAGGGTATCTCAAGGAGCGTTGGAGCACTGCCCCTTCTAAGGTGTAGGGTGGATAGTGACGCACGTTGCATGGTGGAGGTGCAGCGAGACGAGCTTTTTGTTGAGTTGCATGATGGATGAAATTATGGGATGCATACTCTTAATTTAGGAAATTACTGAAGGAAATATGCCCTAGAGGCAATAATAAAGTTATTATTTATTTTCTTATTTCATGATAAATGTTTATTATTCATGCTAGAATTGTATTAACCGGAAACATAATACATGTGTGAATACATAGACAAACATAGTGTCACTAGTATGCCTCTACTTGACTAGCTCGTGAATCAAAGATGGTTAAGTTTCCTAGCCATGGACAAAAGAGTTGTCATTTGATTAACGGGATCACATCATTAGGAGAATGATGTGATTGACTTGACCCATTCCGTTAGCTTAGCACACGATCGTTTAGTATGTTGCTACTGCTTTCTTCATGACTTATACAAAGTTCCTACAACTATGAGATTGTGCAACTTCCGTTTACCGGAGGAACACTTTGTGTGCTACCAAACGTCACAGCGTAACTGGGTGATTATAAAGGTGCTCTACAGGTGTCTCCAAAGGTACATGTTGAGTTGGCATAATTCGAGATTAGGTTTTGTCACTCCGATTGTCGGAGAGGTATCTCTGGGCCCTCTCGGTAATACTCATCACTTAAGCCTTGCAAGCATTGTAACTAATGAGTTAGTTACGAAATGATGTATTACGGAACGAGTAAAGAGACTTGCCGGTAACGAGATTGAACTTGGTATTGGATACCGACGATCGAATCTCGGGCAAATAACATACCGATGACAAAGGGAACAACATATGTTGTTATGCGGTTTGACTGATAAAGATCTTCATAGAATATGTAGGAACCAATATGAACATCCAGGTTCCATTATTGGTTATTGACCAAGAATAGTTCTAGGTCATGTCTACATAGTTCTTGAACCCGTAGGGTCCGCGCGCTTAACGTTACGTTGACAGTTTTATTATGAGTTTATGAGTTTTGATGTACCGAAGGAGTTCAGAGTCCCGGATGAGATCGGGGACATGACGAGGAGTCTCGAAATGGTCGAGACGTAAAGATCGATATATTGGACGACTATATTCGGAGTTCGGAAAGGTTCCGAGTGATTCGGTTATTTTTCGGAGTACCGGAGAGTTACGGGAATTCGTATTGGGCCTCATTGGGCCATACGGGAAAGGAGAGAAAGGGCCAAAAGGGTGGCCGCACCCCTCCCCTTGGACTAGTCCGAATTGGACTAGGGAGGGGGGCGCCCCCTTCCTTCCTTCTCCTTCTCTCTTCCCTTTCCTTCTCTCCTACTCCTACTACATGGAAGGGTTCCTAGTTCTACTAGGAAAGGGGGAATCCTACTCCCGGTGGGAGTAGGACTCCCCTAGGGCGCGCCATAGAGAGGTCCGGCCCTCCCCCTCCTCCACTCCTTTATATACGGGGGCAGGGGCACCCCATAGACACACAAGTTGATCTACGGATCGTTCCTTAGCCGTGTGCGGTGCCCCCCTTCACCATATTCCACCTCGGTCATATCGTCGCGGAGTTTAGGCGAAGCCCTGCGCCGGTAGAACATCATCATCGTCACCACGCCGTCGTGCTGACGGAACTCATCCCCGACGCTTTGCTGGATTGGAGCCCGGGGAATGTCATTGAGCTGAACGTGTGCTGAACACGGAGGTGCCGTACGTTCGGTGCTTGGATCGGTCGAATCGTGAAGACGTACGACTACATCAACCGCGTTGTCATAATGCTTCCGCTTACGGTCTACGAGGGTACGTGGATAACACTCTCCCCTCTCGTTGCTATGCCATCACCATGATCTTGCGTGTGCGTAGGAAATGTTTGAAATTACTACGTTCCCCAACAGTGGTATCAGAGCCAGGTTTTATGGTTTGATGTTATATGCACGAGTAGAACACAAGTGAGTTGTGGGCGATATAAGTCATACTGCTTACCAGCATGTCATACTTTGGTTTGGCGGCATTGTTGGATGAAGCGGCCCGGACCGACATTACGCGTACGCTTACGCGAGACTGGTTCTACCGCCGTGCTTTGCACACATGTGGCTAGCGGGTGTCAGTTTCTCCAACTTTAGTTGAACCGAGTGTGGCTACGCCCGGTCCTTGCGAAGGTTAAAACAACACTAACTTGACGAACTATCGTTATTGTTTTGATGCGTAGGTAAGAACGGTTCTTGCTCAGCCCGTAGTAGCCACATAAAATTTGCAACAACAAAGTAGAGGACGTCTAACTTGTTTTTGCAGGGCATGTTGTGATGTGATATGGTCAAGACGTGATAAGATATAAGTTGTTGTATGATATGATCATGTTTTGTTAAAGTTATCGGCAACTGGCAGAAGCACTATGGATGTCTCTTTGTTGCATAAGATGCAAGTGCCAAATAATTGCTTTACTTTATCACTATACGATAGCAATAGTTGCAAGAGCAATAGTTGGTGAGACAACCATGTGATGACACATTGATATAGATCAAGATGATGAAGATCATGGTGTCGTGCCGGTGACGATAGAGATCATGACAGTACTTTGGAGATGGAGATCAAAGGCGCAAGATGATCATGGCCATATCATGTCACATATTTTGATTGCATATGATGTTTATCTATTATACATCTTATTCTTGCTTTGATTGACGGTAGCATTTTAAGTTGATCTCTCACTAATTATCAAGAAGTGTTCTCTCTGAGTATGCACCGTTGCCAAAGTTCGTCGTGCCCAGACACCACGTGATGATCGGGTGTGATAAGCTCTACGTCCATCTACAACGGGTGCAAGCCAGTTTTGCACACGCGGAATGCTCAGGTTAAACTTGACGAGCCTAGCATATGCAGATATGGCCTCGGAGCACGGAGACCGAAAGGTCGAGCGTGAATCATATAGTAGATATGATCAACATAGTGATGTTCACCATTGAAAACTACTCCATCTCACGTGATGATCGGTTATGGTTTAGTTGATTTGGATCACGTGATCACTTAGATGACTAGAGAGATGTCTGTCTAAGTGGGAGTTCTTAAGTAATATGATTAATTGAACTTTAATTTATTATGAACTTAGTCCTGGTAGTATTTTGCAAATTATGTTGTAGATCAATAGCTTGCGTTGTTGCTTTCATATGTTTATTTTGATATGTTTCTAGGGAAAATTGAGTTGAAAGATGTTAGTAGCAATGATGCGGATTGGATCCGTGATCTGAGGTTTATCCTCATTGCTGCACAGAAGAATTATGTCCTTAATGCACCGCTAGGTGACAGACCTATTGCATGAGCAGATGCAGACGTCATGAACGTCTGGCTAGCTCAATATGATGACTACTTGATAGTTTTGTGCACCATGCTTTATGGCTTAGAATCAGGACTTCAAAAACGTTTTGAACGTCATGGACCATATGAGATGTTCCAGGAGTTGAAGTTAATATTTCAAGCAAATACCCGAGTTGAGAGATATGAAGTCTCCAACAAGTTCTATAGCTAAAAGAGGAGGAGAATCGCTCAACTAGTGAGCATGTGCTCAGATTGTCTGGGTACTACAATCGCTTGAATCAAGTGGGAGTTAATCTTCCAGATAAGATAGTGATTGACAGAATTCTCTAGTCACCACCACCAAGTTAGTAGAACTTCGTGATGAACTATAATGCAAGGGATGACAAAAATGATTCCCAAGCTATTCGTGATGCTAAAATTGACGAAGGTAGAAATCAAAGAAAAACATCAAAGTGTTGATGGTGGACAAGATCACTAGTTTCAAGAAAAGGGCAAAGGGAAAGAAAGGAAACTTCAAGCAGAATGGCAAGCAAGTTGTCACTCCCGTGAAGAAGACCAAAGCTGGACCAAAGCCTGAAACTGAGTGCTTACACTGCAAAGGAAATGGTCACTGGAAGCGGAAATGCCCTGAATATTTGGTGGATAAGAAGGATGGCAAAGTGAACAAGGGTATATTTGATATACAGGTTATTGATGTGTGCCTTACTAGTGTTTATAGTAGCCCCTGAGTATTTGATACTTGTTCGGTTACTAAGATTAGTAACTCGAAACAGGAGTTACAGAATAAACAGAGACTAGTTGAGGGGAAGTGACGATGAGTGTTGGAAATAGTTCCAAGATTGATATGATCATCATCACACACTCCCTATACTTTCGGGATTAGTGTTAAACCTAAATAAATGTTATTTAGCGTTTGCGTTGAGCATGAATATGATTTGATCATGTTTATTGTGATACAGTTATTCATTTGAAGTTAAAGAATAATTGTTATTCTGTTTACATGAATAAGACCTTCAATGGTTATACACCCAATGAAAATAGTTTGTTGGATCTCGATCGTAGTGATACACATATTCATAATATTGATGCCAAAAGATGCAAAGTTAATAATGATAGTGCAACCTATTTGTGGCACTGCCGTTTGGGTCATATCGGTGTAAAGCGCATGAAGAAACTCCATAAAGATGGATTTTCGGAATCACTTGGTTATGAATCATTTGATGCTTGCGAACCGTGCCTTTTGGACAAGATGACTAAAACTCCGTTCTCCGGAACAATGGAACAAGCTACTGACTTATTGGAAATAATACATATCGATGTATGCGATCCAATGAGTGTTGATGCTCATGACAAGTATCGTTATTTTCTGACCTTCACAAGATGATTTGAGCAGATATGGGTATATCTACTTGATGAAACATAAGTCTGAAATAGTTGAAAGGTTCAAAGAATTTCAGAGTGAAGTGGAAAAATCATCGTAACAAGAAAATAAAGTTTATGCGATCTGATCGCGGAGACGAATATTTGAGTTACGAGTTTGGTCTTCAATTAAAACAATGTGGAATAGTTTCACACCTCATGCCACCTGGAACACCACAACGTTATGGTGTGTCCGAACGTCGTAACCGCACTTTATTGGATATGGTGCGATCTATGATGTCTCTTACTGATTTACCATTATCGTTTTGGGGTTATGCATTAGAGACAGCTGCATTCACGTTAAAAGGGCACCATATAAAATCTGTTGAGACGACACCATATGAATTATGGTTTAGCAAGAAACCAAAGTTGTCATTTCTTAAAGTTTGGGTTGTGATGCTTATGTGAAAAAGTTTCAACATGATAAGCTTGAACCCAAATCGGAAAAGTGCATCTTCATAGGATACCCAAAATGTTGGGTACACCTTCTATCACAGATCCGAAGGCAAGACATTCGTTGCTAAGAATGGATCCTATCTAGAGAAGGAGTTTCTCTCGAAAGAAGTGAGTGGAAGGAAAGTAGAACTTGATAAGGTAATTGTACCTTCTCCCTTATTGGAAAGTAGTTCATCACAGAAATCTGTTCCTGTGACTACTACACCAATTAGTGAGGAAGCTAATGATGATGATCATGTAACTTCAGATCAAGTTACTACAGAATCTCGTAGGTATTCCAGAGTACGGTACGCACCAGAGTGGTACGGTAATCCTATTGTGGAAGTCATGTTGCTAGACCATGATGAACCTACGAACTATGAGGAAGCGATGATGAGCCCAGATTCCGCAAAATGGCTTGAGGCCATGAAATCTGAGATGGGATCCATGTATGAGAACAAAGTGTGGACTTTGGTGGAGTTGCCCGATGATCGGCAAGCCATATTGTATAAATGGATCTTCAAGAGGAAGATAGATGCTGATAGTAGTGTTACTATCTAAAGCTCGACTTGTCGCAAAAAGGTTTTTCGACAAGTTCAAGGTGTTGAATACGATGAGATTTTCTCACTCGTATCGATGCTTAAGTCTGTCCGAATCATGTTAGCAATCCCCACATTTTATGAAATCTGGCAAAAGAATGTCAAAACTGCATTCCTTAATGGATTTATTATAGAAGAGTTGTATATGATGCAACCAGAAGGTTTTGTCAATCCTAAAGGTGCTAACAAAATGTGCAAGCTCTAGCGATTCATCTATGGACTGGTGCAAGCATCTCGGAGTTGGAATATACGCTTTGATAAATTGATCAAAGCATATACTTTTATACAGACTTGCGGTGAAGCCTGTATTTACAAGAAAGTGAGTGGAAGCAATACAACATTTCTGATAAGTATATGTGAATGACATATGTTGATCGGAAATAATGTAGAATTATTCTGTAAAGCATAAAGGAGTATTTGAAAGGAGTTTTTCGAAGAAGGACCTCGGTAAAGCTGCTTACACATTGAGCATCAAGATCTATAGAGATAGGTCAAGACGCTTGATAAGATTTTTCAATGAATACACACCTTGACAAGATTTTGAAGTAGTTCAAAATGGAACAGTCAAAGAAAGAGTTCTTGCCTGTGTTGCAAGGTGTGAAGTTGAGTAAGACTCAATACCCGACCATGGCAGAAAATAGAAAAGAATGAACAGTCATTCCCTATGCCTCAGTCATAGGTTCTATAAAGTATGCTATGCTGTGTACTATACCTATTGTATACCTTGCTCTGAGTTTGGCAAAGGAATACAATTTTGATCTAGCAGTAGATCACTAGAACAGCGCTCAAGAATATCCTTAGTGAGGACTAAGGAGACGTTTCTTGATTATGGAGGTGATAAAAGAGCAAGTCGTAAAAAGTTACAACGATGCAAGCTTTTACAACAATCCAGATGACTCTAAGTCTCAATCTGGATACATATTGAAAGTGGGAGCAATTAGTTAGAGTAGCTCCGTGCAGAGCATTGTGGACATAGAATATTTGCAAAACACACGGCTCTGAATGTGACATACCCGTTGACTAAACTTCTCTCATGAGCAAAACATGATCATACCTTAGTACTCTTTGGGTGTCAATCACATAGCCATGTGAACTAGATTATTGACTCTAGTAAACTCTTTGGGCGTTGATCACATGATGATGTGAACTATGGGTATTAATCACATACAGATGTAAATATTGGTGTTAAATCACATGGTGATGTGAACTAGATTATTGACTCTAGTGCAAGTGGGAGACTGAAGGAAATATGCCCTAGAGGCAATAATAAAGTTATTATTTATTTCCTTATTTCATGATAAATGTTTATTATTCATGCTAGAATTGTATTAATCGGAAACATAATACATGTGTGAATACATAGACAAACATAGTGTCACTAGTATGCCTCTATTTGACTAGCTCGTGAATCAAAGATGGTTAAGTTTCCTAGCCATGGACAAAAGAGTTGTCATTTGATTAACGGGATCACATCATTAGGAGAATGATGTGATTGACTTGACCCATTCCGTTAGCTTAGCACACGATCGTTTAGTATGTTGCTACTGCTTTCTTCATGACTTATACAAAGTTCCTACAACTATGAGATTGTGCAACTCCCGTTTACCGGAGGAACACTTTGTGTGCTACCAAACGTCACAACGTAACTGGGTGATTATAAAGATGCTCTACAGGTGTCTCCAAAGGTACATGTTGAGTGCATAATTCGAGATTAGGTTTTGTCACTCCGATTGTCGGAGAGGTATCTCTGGGCCCTCTCGGTAATACTCATCACTTAAGCCTTGCAAGCATTGTAACTAATGAGTTAGTTACGAAATGATGTATTACGGAACGAGTAAAGAGACTTGCCGGTAACGAGATTGAACTAGGTATTGGATATCGACGATCGAATCTCGGGCAAGTAACATACCGATGACAAAGGGAACAACGTATGTTGTTATGCGGTTTGACCGATAAAGATCTTCGTAGAATATATAGGAACCAATATGAACATCCAGGTTCCACTATTGGTTATTGACCGAGAATAGTTCTAGGTCATGTCTACATAGTTCTCGAACCCGTAGGGTCCGCACGCTTAACGTTACGATGACAGTTTTATTATGAATTTATGAGTTTTGATGTACCGAAGGCGTTCGGAGTCCCGGATGAGATCGGGGACATGACGAGGAGTCTCGAAATGGTCGAGACATAAAAATCGATATATTGGACGACTATATTCGGAGTTCGAAAAGGTTCCGAGTGATTCGGTTATTTTTCGGAGTACCGGAGAGTTACGGGAATTCGTATTGGGCCTCATTGGGCCATACGGGAAAGGAGAGAAAGGGCCAAAAGGGTGGCCGCACCCCTCCCCTTGGACTAGTCCGAATTGGACTAGGGAGGGGGGGGGGGCGCCCCTTCCTTCCTTCTCCTTCTCTCTTCCCTTTCCTTCTCTCCTACTCCTACTACATGGAAGGGTTCCTAGTTCTACTAGGAAAGAGGGAATCCTACTCCCGGTGGGAGTAGGACTACCCTAGGGCGCGCCATAGAGAGCGCCGGCCCTCCCCCTCCTCCACTCCTTTATATACGGAGGCAAGGGCACCCCATAGACACACAAGTTGATCTACGGATCGTTCCTTAGCCGTGTGCGGTGCCCCCCTCCACCATATTCCACCCCGGTCATATCGTCGCGGAGTTTAGGCGAAGCCCTGCGCCGGTAGAACATCATCATCGTCACCACGCCGTCGTGCTGACGGAACTCATCCCCGACGCTTTGCTGGATTGGAGCCCGGGGAACGTCATCGAGCTGAACGTGTGCTGAACACGAAGGTGCCGTACGTTCGGTGCTTGGATCGGTCGAATCGTGAAGACGTACGACTACATCAACCGCGTTGTCATAACGCTTCCGCTTACGGTCTACGAGGGTACGTGGACAACACTCTCCCCTCTCGTTGCTATGCCATCACCATGATCTTGCGTGTGCGTAGGAAAATTTTGAAATTACTACGTTCCCCAACAATTACTGGATCAGTGGTTGTTCTTGAATGGAAGCATCGCAACGGGGTCGTATTCGATGGTGCCACACCGTCTTTGGAAAGCGTAATTCATATAATAGAGGTCAAGTGTAGATCATGGAAGACGGCAGGCAGTGTCAAAGCGGACATGGATATTTTCCTAGTAGCGCTAACAATGGGTAGTGACGCGAGGAGTTAGGGCATCTCCAGCCGCGCCCCCAGGAAGGCCCCCCCAGGCGTTTTGTCCGCGCTGGCGCCGAAAAAACGGCCCAGTCGCGCCCCCAGGAGCCCGATTTTCGCCGGCTTGGGCCGAAAATAGCGCCGGCGGACCCAGCCCGAACCCGGCGCGCTGGGGGGCGCCCGGGGGCGCCGGGCGAACTGTTTTGGCGCGAAAAAGCCGTGGGCCCGCCGCGTCAGCGACACGGCTCTCTTCTCGGCTCTCCGTCGTCCGCATCGCCTCGTTTCCCGCGGAGAATCAATGTCAAAGCTGCCGCGCGCTGCCGCGCCGGTCAACCTGCGCCATTGATGCCTCATGGGCGGCGCAGTGAAGACCGAACGACGCGCGTCCCTCGCCCTCCCTCGCCTGTGACGCGTACACACGGTGGCACGCGCGTGGGCGGCGCCTCGGCCTATATATGCCGCGCCCCGACGCACTCGTCGGCTCGCACACTCTCCCGCCATCGTCGTTCCTTCCTCTCCTCTCCTCTCTTTCACACCCATGGCCGAACGCTTCCCAGGCGACGGCGCAGCGGCGAACGGCTTCGGCCGCTGCCATCTTCATGAAGACGAGGCTCGCCTCCTTTACGAGGCCGAGTACCCGGTTCCGCCGGACATGCGAGTGCCGGGGGCGTGGAGGATCAGCGCGGGCGGCGTGCCGGTGCCCACGGTACCCGCGGGCGTGGCGCGGCGTGCGGAGATCGCACGCATCCGCTCGAACCTGCCGCGTGCGGCGAGGGAGGGGCCAAGGTACGTCCCCGACAGCCCGCTCTGGGAACCGTACTTCCGCCGCCGTCACGCCCAGCAGCTCGAGGCCACCAACGGCGTCGTGCTCTCCGGCAGGCTCAACGCCGCCGGCCGGTGTCGGTGGTGGGGCGTGCCCGGGAGCATGTTGGAGGCTGTCCTCGAGTACATCGAGGGCGGCAACACGCCGCGCCTCGAGTATCCCGACCCCCCTTCCTTCTCACACCGCCGGGGAAGCTCCTGGACCCCGAGGCGCATGGAGACCGGGGGGTCCTCCTCCTCGTCCGGTGGCTCGCCCTGCCTCCGCCCCGTCAAGCCGAAGCCCCAGGGTATGCCGGTCAGCTCGCGCACCCGCAGTTCCGGCGTCCGCATCGGCGCCAACGCCCCGCCACCCACCGGCCGCTTCGTCCTCGTCGAGCCCAAGCCGGAGCCGGGCCTCCCCGCGGAGTACGAGGAGATAGCCCGGCGCGGCTTCTCCTACAAGGACGCCATGCGGTGGGCGTGGGAGGACTACCTCCGCGACGAGACGGTCCGACAGCGCCGGGCCCTGGAGGAGATCGCCGCCCGCAAGCGTGGGCGCGAGGACGAGCACGGCGTCGTGGTCCTCGACAGCGACGACGACGACGCCGCCGCCCCCGGACCGTCCAACCCGCCGCCCCAACCGGGGGAGGGATGCAGCAGGGACGGCGGAGGCGTAGGTGGGGGCGGCGACGACGACGACGACGGCGATGACGACGGTGACTACACGCGGTTCTACAGCCTCCTTGGCATGTAGAACCGCGTGGGCGTGCGACGAGGCGGGCGGCGAGGGAGACGGCGGGGGTAGCCCGCGGTAGTTTCTTTTTTTTTGTAAAATATGTTTAAGTTTGGACGAAATATGTTTAAATTTAAGTTTGAACTCGCCGCCGTTTGTGTTAAAATTGAGTCGTTTTGGACTTCTTTGACTACCCATGGGCGCCGCGACTGGGGGGCAACACGCCCCCAGTGCGCGGTTTAGCGCCGGTGCGTCCCCAGGGAGCGATATTTTGCCCCTCCTGGGGGGCCAACGGCTGGAGATGCCCTTAGCGATGGATTGAGTTAGACGTGGAGTTGAGTGTATGTAAGAACTATGTAATCTCATCGTGAAGGGGCTGTTTATCCCCTCTCTCTTTTTTAATACCCACTCTGTTCCAAAATAAGTGTCTTAACCTTAATACAATTTTGTATCAAAACTAGTACAAAGTTGAGACACTTATTTTGAGACGGGAGAGTATAAAGTAGCACATTTGTGCGTATTAAAATAAAAGTTTGTGTATGAATGAATTAAGTGGTGGGTGGACATGGAGCTTCTAATCTCGAGCTTATATGCACCTGTATAAACAGTAAAATAAAAAAAAATGTAAAAACTCTGCCCCTTTTTAATAAACATGCGTGCAATTTTTCGTGATGAAATCACTTTCATTAGGGTCTGGTAAAAAAATCAAATGCTCCAGAAAGACTAATTTTAGAGCATTGATTTTATTTTTATAACCCTGACCTCCACAAATATCATTGCATTACGAATTTTTGCATGTAGGTAAAACATTCATCAGCGTGTAAAAAAATTCAGAATTTTTTAAATTTATTCATATTTTACTATTCATCAGTGTGCATGTGAGCTCGAGCATAGAGGAAAACTTTCGGCGGTGGGGATTTTTCTTTGGTGGCTATGCACTCTGTTTTGTTGATCTCCGACAGTGCCGTTCATTTATGATCCACGGCGCATGCAACATCCTCCGAGTTAGTAAAATCAAGATCTGTATGTGTATTTTTGGTGTGCCTTATTTTTTGATACTTCCAAAAAATTTCAACAATTGCCTAGAATGCTCCAAATTCTCTTAAAACATTTTACCATGCAATGTACAATATGTCTCACAAAATTTCGAAAAATGCAATAACATAGAAAGCTCAAGTAAAGACCAAAATATAATGCAGTATATCCCCATATAATAAATACACAATGCAACCAAAAAAAAATCACACATCGAAGTACAGAGTGCAAAACGTCCCGGGTACATACAAATACAAGCAAGCAACCCAAATTCAAGTCCACTAAACTCAGAACTCGGATATTACGAGTGAGCTAGCTCACTTTATTTCGGGAAGTTCTACTGTATCTCCATCTTATTATTCTGCAAAGGTGGCCAGCTCGGCACCCCAACTCTCAAGTAGCTGCCGCGGGCCGCGCTCAGTGCTGTCCGGGCAGCTTCTCCTTGATCTTGTCCATGATGCCCTTCTTTTCGCCAGTGCCGTCGGTGCCGTGCGTCCCCGTGCCGGTCACTCCGGCGTGTCCTTGCTGCCCGTAGGTGCCGCCAGTGGCTGCTGTACCATGCGCCCCGGTGCCGGTCATTCCGGTGTGACCCTGCTGCCCATAGGTGCCAGCGGTCTGTTGCTGGTCGCCATGGCCACCGGGGAGCTTCTCCTTGATCTTCCCCTTGATGCCCTTCTTCCTCCTCCCGCCCATGCCATCATCCTCAGACTATCACGACGAACGAGAAAATTCAGTCGTTGATGCATTTAAACGGGAAAATGCAAATTACAACTAGTGTTAGCAACAAGCAAGAAGTGTATGTACACGCACCGAGCTGGAGCTACTAGAGCTGCCGGAGCGCTGCAGGATCCCTCCGGCCTTGTGCTCCTCCCTCGTGGGCTGGAAATGCCCACCAGCGGCCGCGCCGGTGCCCACGCCGCCGTGCGCCCCCATGCCGGTGCCGACGCCATGTCCGGCCACCGGGTTGCCGTACTCGTCGACGCGGTTAGTCGCCTGGCCGTGCTCCATCTTGCACAGATGCTGATCTTGATTCCCTTAGAAATCTGGTGTGTTGTCTTGCTCACTTGATCACTTAGCTGCACCTTGTGGTTGTGGAAGCAGGTGCAGCACGAGGCCCAATTTATAAGCCGTCTGCGGCGAGGGGATATGATCGCCGGAGGCACTACGTGTGCGGGCATGAGTGGGCTGGCCGGCGGGAGCCGGTGACTAGTGACTCCCCATTAAAGAGAGGCCGGACGTGTGCAGCTACTGGACGCGTCCGGGATGCCACGTCTCAGCTTGTTCTCGAGGTAGAAGTGATGACACACGTGCGGGGGATAGTCCCCGAAACACGTTCTCTCCGCTTGCAAAAGTCGTCTTGTTTGCTTTGGAAGATGAAAGCTGGAATTGTCGGCATGGAACGAAAACCAAACAAAATAGATCAAACCCATGTATTTCATTATTATAAGGACTGTGCTAACCATCAGTCGACTCGTGATTAGCAACAGATCCGCACATCTGCACAACCTTCGATCGATCCTTCAGCTCGTCCCGCTGCGTCGTTTCTCCCGCTTCCACTGATTTTTTTCCTTCTCTCAAAAATTGTAGTAAATTGCTAGTGATTTTTTTCTGGTTTTTCGCTGCATAATATGAAAAGAAAATAAAAGTGCTTGAAAGAGGATTCAAACCCAGGTCTATGTAATACCTATTGAGCCTAATAACCAACTAAGCCACCTTTTGTTGTTGTCTTTTGTAGAATGACAATGTTATTTGAACCTTTCTTATTTCTGCCATATCAAAAGAAAAAATAAAGTTTGGCTTGGTAACTTTGGCAATGACCAGCGTGATAACTATGGTCTGAGTAACATGATAACTATACCATGATAAGGCTGGTAACTACAGTACAAGAAGGTTAAAAGCATGGGAAAGTATGATAATTTAACATAGAAATTACCGGTGAAATGTTTCAAAAACTTTTTCCCCTTGGATGAAAGACACCATGGTGTTTAAACATAAAATATTAGTTATCAAGTCTGCGATGATACATCATCATGTTATTTACACAAAAATTATCGGGTGTATGTTTAGTTATTATGTCTATGGTGCATATATTACCATGTTATTTCCACAAAATTTACCAAGGGTATGGTTTCAAACAAAAAACTCTCTTGGTAAAAGTTGTCGTGATGTTTGTGCGCAAGTTACCATGTCCGCAATGAGTATATTAACATGCTATTTCCGTGGAAATTATTGGGGGTATGGTATCAACAACTACTTTTTCTCTTGATCAAAGTTACCACGGTGTTTTTGCGTGAGTTATCACGCCGAGGTGTGTATGTTACCATGCTATTTAGGTAGAAGTTATCGGGGTATGTTTTCCACAACTTTTTCACCCGGTTCAAAAAGTAAACACGACATTTGTATGTGAATAATCAACTCTACGGTGCATACATTAGCATTTTATTTACGCGTAAGTTATCAGAAATGTTCTTAACAACTTTTTTCTCTCAGGTCAAAATTATCACGGTGTTTGTGCATAGTCTATCAGGTCCGTGGTGTGTAAATTATCATGCTTCTTACACATAAGCTACGAGGGGATGGTTTCAAACAACTTTTTTTCCTCGGGTAAAAGTAATCAATGTTTGTGAATGAGTTATCAGGTCTGGGATGTGTAAATTATCATGCTATTTACACATAAGCTACCGGGGGGGTGTATTCTACCGCATGTAGCCCATGTTGATAACTATAGTCCATCGAGCATGGTAACTCCGTAATAACCATGTTGATAACTATAGTACATTTAGGCCGATAACTACATAGTAATCATGTTGGTAACTATAGTACATCTAGCCCGGTAACTACATAATAACCATGGTGTGGGATGGTGCATCTTGTCCATTCTTCAAAAGTTAAATGCGGGAGGACAGACGTTGGAGATTCCTAATCTACCCAATCCCTCTCAAATCAAGTGCACACTAAAGTATCATTTTCAGAAATCAGATCATTGATTATACATTTTTTTCTCGATCTAAGATTATTTCCTATGAATCATCGTCATTGCGTGTTTACGTAAAGATAAATACGAATAAGAAAGAAATAGGGGGACGAGAGAGTGATGGAGATTCCTCAAAGAAAAGAGAAAAAGAAAACATCGTGGAATGGTCAAAAGAGTGCGACGTGCTTCCTTTTACACAACAATTAATCTAATTGAGCTGGCTAGTACACTAGTAGAAAAACACCAATTAGTCCCGGTTCGAAAGAGCCTTTAGTCCCGATTCATGAACCGGGACTAATGGGTTGTTACAAATACCTCCACCCATTAGTCCCGGTTCAAACACGAACCGGGACAGATGTGCCTCCACGTGGCCGGTCCATCGAGCCCAGTCAGGGGGGCCTTTGGTCCCGGTTGGTGGCACCAACCGGGACCAAAAGTCCATGCTTTTTTTTTCCAAAAGTGGCTGCTTTAGGGGTTTTGGGGGTTATTTTTAGGTTGTTATTAGCTAGCTAATAGAGAGAAGTGTCCTCTCTTATATCTTCGTCCTTGGTTTATCAACGCTGCTGCTATGTTCATTTCACCCGCTGATATAACATGCTCATGCATGCTCGCATCATACATCATCATATATAATAACAAGTCCTACTAATATCATGCATCATCATACAACTTCTACTCGTTATTAATAATAAGTCATACGATCCTCATCCTCATAGTCATCGAACCCAACCCTACATAATTGTTCTTAGCACATGATCATTAGTATCAGGTAGGACCTAAACAACCTTAAGGTAAAATAGCATAAAACAATATAGACCCTGACTCTCCATTATGAAGAATGGCGATCATCCTGTCTCCAATTCTTGCCCTTCGCTGCTTGTTGCTTCCAAGAAGCTCCTTACGACTGTCCATACATTTTTTCCATTCTTTGATTGTTATGTCTCCACTTCTTTTAGAAATCCGGTATGGATAGTTGAGATTTGTAGGACGACCTGGTTGTATGTTCAAAACATGAAGGCTACCATGCGTATACATCAGATGAGGCACACAATCATTCGGGATTATCTGTTGAAAAACATAGTAATAACTTCGTAGTTAGCAATAATGTACTAGTTTTAGAAGTGTGCAAAAAGATGCACAGATGTTGTAATAGTAAAAAATAATCTTACCAGGGTATCTCCATGGTAGTTACCGTAGTTCAACACGTGCACTAGTGGCACGTATTGACCATAATGTTGAGGAGTTTGATTGTAGATATTGTAATTCTCAAGATCAGTCCAAAATGCGACCAGATGATTTTTCTCCTGATAAGTTAATTCGGAGCCTTCGGTGTAGTAGGTTCTGTCTACCATCTTTCGCACATTCTTTGAAGAATGAAAATAAGCTGTCAATGGAGATAAGTTGTAAACTATTTTGAAATAAACAATATAAATTACTTAATAATTATGTTAAGCTCACATGGGGGAAGAATTGGAGGTGTATCCACAAGGACCCAAATCTAAGGTCTCTCTTGCTCGATTGTAGGATCACCAAGATCCATGGTGACAAGCATACCGTCATCAAGACCATATATCTTGCAAAGTGCTTCCCAATTTTTGCAACCAAAATGGGTTACACTTTGAGCATTGTACAACTTTACTTGAAAATCCACACCATGATGGGTACTTAGGATAATGTTTTTGGTTTCGAAACTTTCATGGTCTTTAAAACCCATCCTCTCCAAGACATAGCGTCTTGCAAAGCATGGGATAAGCTAGTCGAATTGGAAAAGATGAAAAATGTTGTCATGATTAAAATAGTTGAAGTCATGATTAATTACAAAAAAAACTATTGTCGTCGGTTGCGTACCGTATGAACATCGAAGGTCTCCTCGAGCTTAATGCTGAAGCGACGATCTTCGTCCAGCTCAATGAACCTGTCGCAGATACCTCGGTCGTCGTGGCACTAGTCGCACTCCCCCGAACGGTTTTCGTCGTCCGAGTACGACATTTCCGGCCTATGTTCATAATTCTAATATTAAACTAGATTATTAATCATGGGTTGACTATCGGTGATGTACGTAGCTCCTCCTTTCATTCCCGAGTGCATTATTACATCAAATTGTCTAGCACACGGGAATGAAGGAGAACTTATCCGATATGAGCATTCAATAAGCAAAATCAAATCATAAAATAAGCAAAACCAAATCATAAAATAAAGTAGTATTCAAATTAGCATGCATTCAATAATTATAAGCAAAAGTACATCATCTCTTGGTGTCCGTACATCGTCGAATATTATCACTGAAAGAACATGCGGTGCCCCCATGTTTGGTTTTGGTAATTGATGACAATCTCTATGGACTAATGGTTGTCTTGAGTTATATTTGAAGGATTTGTCCATAGGCTTTTCTTGAAGTCCATGTGTTGGTTTCAAGGAGTTTATGAGTTGACCAAGGTGCTATTAAGGAATTATCCAAAGATTGATCATGCGAGTGTTGAGCTTATTGCAAGCATGTCTTGAAGAAGAAGGTTGTGTGATCATTCATGTTTACCTTCAATACATCGTCCAAATGAAGAGAGTTGCAAAGATTCAAGGTTGATCAAGACTAAGTCAATAGTGAATCAAGTTGATCAACTCACAAAGCATAGAAGATGTACCGAGAGGGATCAAGTGATCCCATGGTATGGTAAGCATTGTCCATTGCACTTTATGTACTAACCCATGGTCTATGTGAGAGTTGTATGTGGGGTTAGGTATGTATCCATGGGCTTGCGTCAAGAGGAAGATATCATACAACCCATGGAAAGGATGACATCAAGTGGTGATTGTCATCAAGATTGCCGTGTGCAAGTTCAAGTGGAGCATCACGAAGAGATCAAGTGCTTGAATCTTGCCATCCATTGTGGTGTCAATGGACTTGTGAAGATGTGCCGAAGAGTGGCTCACCCATAGTGAATTATGGGGGAGCAATCATCTAGTCTTCATCGAGCCAACGCAATCAAGAAAGGTGGTCCAACTTGAGGGAGTCAAGATCGTCTTCATCAAGCTCAAGTGGACCATGTGCAAGGCAAAGTTTTTCCCTTGATAGGTTTTCTATTTTATCGGTCTTGTGGTGGTAGTTGGGAGACTGAGTTATAGGATCGTTTGACGTACTATCAAGGGGGGCTCTCAAGTTGGTAGCTTGATCGTATCGTTAGTAGAGAGCTCAAACCATTGCATCCTTGCATCATGTTTCTTGGTTATTGTTTGGTTATCTTTGTGAGTCTTAGAGCTTATGGTCATCTTGATGACAAGCTTGAGTTCATCGAAAACGGAGTTCGCATGCGTCTTCTATGATGTTTTCGGTGTTGGAGGTTTTACCGGTCTTATCCGATGAAGGGTTCTCACCATTTTCTTATAAGACCTTTCTCATTTGCTTATTCTTGATATTTCTATCAATATTGTGTTATCCCATGTCGTTAGCTTTCCAACAAACTTGGTTTCATTGAATTCGGAGTCCGTTTGCAAAAGTTGTGGCTGTTTTGGTAAAGGCTGCAGCGGTACTACCGTGACTAGAGCGGATGTAATTTTTTACTACCGCTCTAGAGCGGTACTACCGCGGCTCCTGAGCGGTAGTACCGCTCCAGAGCAGTACTACCATGGCTCCTAAGTGGTAGTACCGCTCCGGACCAAAAACTCGTGTTTTCTCTCTCGTTGGGCTGTTTTGACCGTGCTAAGCGGTAGTACCGCTCCTCCAAGCGGTAGTACCGCTTGTGCACGACCTGAGCACATAATGGTTGGATTCGGGAGGTCCTATAAAAGGTGGTCTTCTTCCCCAATGAACCTAATCCCTTGAGCTCGTGTTCTTCCCCCATTGTTGACCTTCTTCGAGCTTGCTAACTCTCAATCCCTCCATGGATTCTTGCTAGTTCTTGAGGGAAAAGAGAGAGGAGATCTAGATCCACGTTTCCACCAATCACTTTCTCCTCTAAGTGAGGGGAACCCCTTGGATCTAGATCTTGGAGTTCTTCGTGTTCTTCTTTCGTTCTTTCTCTCATTTTCCTCCCTAGCATTAGTTGCTTTGGTGGGATTTGGGAGAGAAGGACTTGGGCACTCCGTGTGCCCTTGCCATTGCATTTGGTGCATCAGTTTGAGTTCTCCACGGTGATACGTGGAAGTGAAGTTTGAGAAGCTTATTACTCTTGGGTGTTTGGGCACCCTAGAGCTTGTTCCTCTTGGGTGCCTTGGTGCCCTAGACGGTTGGTGGTGTTCGGAGCTCAATCATTGTGGTGTAAAGCTCCGGGCAAGCGTCGGGGTCTCCAATTAGGTTGTGGAGATCGCCCCGAGCAATTTGACGGGTACCGGTGACCGCCCCCAAGGGTTGCCAAAGTGTACGGGTTCGGTGACCGCCCCCAAGGGTCGCCATTTGTACGGGTTCGGTGACCGCCCTCAAGGGCCCCTTAGTGGAATCACGACATCTTGCATTCTGCGAGGGCGTGAGGAGATTACGGTGGCCCTAGTGGCTTCTTGGGGAGCATTGTGCCTCCACACCGCTCCAAACGGAGATTAGCATCCGCAAGGGTGTGAACTTCGGGATACATCGTCGTCTCCGCGTGCCTCGGTTATCTCTTACCCGAGCCCCTTTACTTATGCACTTTACTTTGTGATAGCCATATTGTTTTTGTCATATATCTTGCTATCACATAGTTGCTTATCTTGCTTAGCATAAGTTGTTGGTGCACATAGGTGACCTATTTGTTGTAGGTTTTGTGCTTGACAAATTAACCGCTAGGTTTATTCCGCATTTGTTCAAGCCTAAACCGTAATTATTTTAAAGCGCCTATTCAGCCCCCCCTCTAGGCGACATCCTCGATCTTTCAATTGGTATCAGAGCCTCGTCTCTCTTTGTTAGGCTTAACCGCCTAGAGTGTAAAGATGTCGACTAGGGGATTAGGATTCTCTGACACTCTTAGTTTCGATGGCACAAATTTTGATGTTTGGGTAATTCGCATGCTTAATCTCTTTAGGCTCATGGACCCAAATTTAGAGCGAATTGTAGATATGGGTTTTTCTCCTCCAAAGGATCCCCAAAGATTATCTTTAGAGGATGAGAAAAACTCTTATCTCAATGCTCAAGCTTCTAATGTGCTTTTTGATGCTTTGAGCAATGTAGTTATTTTTCAACTCATGTCGTTCCGGGATGCTCATGAGTTGTGGACAAAGCTTCAAGATAAATATGGTGTGTCCAATATTTGGGATGATTGTTCCCCCTCCACCTCCGGTCGTATAGTCTTCTCAACTTCTTCTACTTCACCTACATGTGGTTTGCCACAAGGTAATGATATGGTGAGTAGTGTTGGTCATTGCAATGGTGATAGTATGCTTATTGTGGATGATCCTTCATCACTATATTATTGTAATGCTCCTTCTTTGGGCTTTAACACTTCGAGCACTCCAAATGTTTCACATGCTTGTGTTGATAGTCCTTGCATATCATGTAGAAATTGCTTGACTAAATCGCATGATGATATGCTTGCTATGTCTTGTTGCCATGATAAAAATGCATCTATTTCCTCGAATTATTGTGCTAACAATGTAGAGGAAACCGAACACTCCATGGAACAAGATGTGGTGTTTAATGGTGCCTCAAGGGATCCTACATCATCATCTATTGCTTTTTGCCTTATGGCTAAGGCATCAAAGGTATCTCCTACTTTGTACCCCAATATGTCTCTTGATGATGATGTTGATGCTAATGATGATGAGGATAATGATGAAGAGAATGATAATGTTGCCTCCTTAAAAACTAAGGGGGAGATTATTTTTAAAGCTCTTCATAAAAATAAAATTGCTTGTTCCAACTTCATGGAAATTATGTCCATTGCCATTGAGGGCAAGAAATATATTGAGGAGTTGGAATCTCATCTCGAGGAGCATGAGGTCACCATTGAGAAAATGGAAGCTCATGGGC
>NC_057810.1:666783144-666788520 GCF_018294505.1 Triticum aestivum | reverse complement strand
CGATCGAATCTCGGGCAAGTAACATACCGATGACAAAGGGAATAACGTATGTTGTTATGCGGTTTGACCGATAAAGATCTTCGTAGAATATGTAGGAACCAATATGAACATCCAGGTTCCACTATTGGTTATTGACCGAGAATAGTTCTAGGTCATGTCTACATAGTTCTCGAACCCGTAGGGTCCGCACGCTTAACGTTACGATGACAGTTTTATTATGAGCTTACAAGTTTTGATGTACCGAAGTTTGTTTGTTGTCCCGGATGTGATCACAGACATGACGAGGAGTCTTGAAATGATCGAGACATAAAGAATGATATATTGGACGACTATATTCGGACACCGGAAGTGTTCCGGGTGATTTCGGAGAAAACCGGAGTGCCGGAGGGTTACCGAAACCCCCCCGGGAGAGTTAATGGGCCACATGGGCCTTAGTGGGAAGAGAGAGGGGCGGCCAGGATGGGCCGCGTGCCCCCTCTCCCTCTGGTCCGAATTGGACTAGGAGGGGGGGGGCGGCGCCCCCCTCTTTCCTTCCCCCTCTCCCCCTTCCTTTCCCCCTCCTAGTAGGAGTAGGAAAAGGGGAGTCCTACTCCTACTAGGAGGAGAACTCCTCCCCCTTGGCGCGCCCCAAGGGGCCGGCCGACCTCCCCCTTGCTCCTTTATATACGGGGGCAGGGGGCACCCTAGTACACACAAGTTGATCTACGGATCATTCCTTAGCCGTGTGCGGTGCCCCCCTCCACCATATTCCACCTCGGTCATATCGTCGCGGAGTTTAGGCGAAGCCCTGCGCCGGTAGAACATCATCATCATCACCATGCCGTCGTGCTGACGGAACTCATCCCCGACGCTTTGCTGGATTGGAGCCCGGGGAACGTCATCGAGCTGAACGTGTGCTGAACACGGAGGTGCCGTACGTTCGGTGCTTGGATCGGTCGAGTCGTGAAGACGTATGACTACATCAACCGCGTTGTGATAACTCTTCCGCTTACGGTCTACGAGGGTACGTGGACAACACTCTCCCCTCTCGTTGCTATGCCATCACCATGATCTTGCGTGTGCATAGGAATTTTTTTGAAATTACTACGTTCCCCAACAGTGGCATCCGAGCCTAGGTTTTATGCGTAGATGTCATATGCACGAGTAGAACACAAGTGAGTTGTGGGCAATACAAGTCATACTTTGGTTCAGCGGTATTGTTGGATGAAGCGGTCCGGACCGACATTACGCGTACGCTTACGCGAGACTGGTTCTACCGACGTGCTTTGCACACAGGTGGCTGGCGGGTGTCAGTTTCTCCAACTTAAGTTGAACCGAGTGTGGCTACGCCCGGTACTTGCGAAGGTTAAAACAACACTAACTTGACGAACTATCGTTGTGGTTTTGATGCGTAGGTAAGAACGGTTCTTGCTAAGCCCGTAGCAGCCACGTAAAACTTGCAACAACAAAGTAGAGGACGTCTAACTTGTTTTTGCAGGGCATGTTGTGATGTGATATGGTCAAGACGTGATGCTATATTTATTGTATGAGATGATCATGTTTTGTAACCGAAGTTATCGGCAACTGGCAGGAGCCATATGGTTGTCGCTTTATTGTATGAAACACAAACGCCCTGTAATTGCTTTACTTTATCACTAAGTGGTAGCGATAGTCGTAGAAGCAATAGATGGCGTAAACGACAACGATCCTACGATGAAGATCAAGGTGCCGCGCCAGTGACGATGGTGATCACGACGGTGCTTCGGAGATGGAGATCACAAGCACAAGATGATGATGGCCATATCATATCACTTATATTGATTGCATGTGATGTTTATCTTTTATGCATCTTATCTTGCTTTGATTGACGGTAGCATTTTAAGATGATCTCTCAATAAAAATTATCAAGGAGTGTTCTCCCTGAATATGCACCGTTGCCAAAGTTCGTCGTGCCCAGACACCACGTGATGATCGGGTGTGATAAGCTCTACGTCCATCTACAACGGGTGCAAGCCAGTTTTGCACACGCAGAATATTCAGGTTATACTTGACGAGCCTAGCATATGCAGATATGGCCTCAGAACACAGAGACCGAAAGGTCGAGCGTGAATCATATAGTAGATATGATCAACATAGTGATGTTCACCATTGAAAACTACTCCATCTCACGTGATGATCGGTTATGGTTTAGTTGATTTGGATCACGTAATCACTTAGATGACTAGAGAGATATCTATCTAAGTGGGAGTTCTTAAGTAATATGATTAATTGAACAAAATGTGCAAGCTCCAGCGATTCATCTATGGACTGGTGCAAGCATCTCGGAGTTGGAATATACGCTTTGATAAATTGATCAAAGCATATACTTTTATACAGACTTGCGGTGAAGCCTGTATTTACAAGAAAGTGAGTGGAAGCAATACAACATTTCTGATAAGTATATGTGAATGACATATGTTGATCGGAAATAATGTAGAATTATTCTGTAAAGCATAAAGGAGTATTTGAAAGGAGTTTTTCGAAGAAGGACCTCGGTAAAGCTGCTTACACATTGAGCATCAAGATCTATAGAGATAGATCAAGACGCTTGATAAGATTTTTCAATGAATACACACCTTGACAAGATTTTGAAGTAGTTCAAAATGAACAGTCAAAGAAAGCGTTCTTGCCTGTGTTGCAAGGTGTGAAGTTGAGTAAGACTCAATACCCGACCATGGCAGAAAATAGAAAAGAATGAACAGTCATTCCCTATGCCTCAGTCATAGGTTCTATAAAGTATGCTATGCTGTGTACTATACCTATTGTATACCTTGCTCTGAGTTTGGCAAAGGAATACAATTTTGATCTAAAAGTAGATCACTAGAACAGCGGTCAAGAATATCCTTAGTGAGGACTAAGGAGACGTTTCTCGATTATGGAGGTGATAAAAGAGCAAGTCGTAAAAAGTTACAACGATGCAAGCTTTTACAACAATCCAGATGACTCTAAGTCTCAATCTGGATACATATTGAAAGTGGGAGCAATTAGCTAGAGTAGCTCCGTGCAGAGCATTGTGGACATAGAATATTTGCAAAATACATACGGCTCTGAATGTGACAGACCCGTTGACTAAACTTCTCTCATGAGCAAAACATGATCATACCTTAGTACTCTTTGGGTGTCAATCACATAGCCATGTGAACTAGATTATTGACTCTAGTAAACTCTTTGGGCGTTGATCACATGATGATGTGAACTATGGGTATTAATCACATACAGATGTAAATATTGGTGTTAAATCACATGGTGATGTGAACTAGATTATTGACTCTAGTGCAAGTGGGAGACTGAAGGAAATATGCCTTAGAGGCAATAATAAAGTTATTATTTATTTCCTTATTTCATGATAAATGTTTATTATTCATGCTAGAATTGTATTAACCGAAAACATAATACATGTGTGAATACATAGACAAACATAGTGTCACTAGTATGCCTCTACTTGACTAGCTCGTGAATCAAAGATGGTTAAGTTTCCTAGCCATGGACAAAAGAGTTGTCATTTGATTAACGGGATCACATCATTAGGAGAATGATGTGATTTACTTGACCCATTCCGTTAGCTTAGCACACGATCGTTTAGTATGTTGCTACTGCTTTCTTCATGACTTATACAAAGTTTCTACAACTATGAGATTGTGCAACTCCCGTTTACCGGAGGAACACTTTGTGTGCTACCAAACGTCACAACGTAACTGGGTGATTATAAAGATGCTCTACAGGTGTCTCCAAAGGTACATGTTGAGTGCATAATTCGAGATTAGGTTTTGTCACTCCGATTGTCGGAGAGGTATCTCTGGGCCCTCTCGGTAATACTCATCACTTAAGCCTTGCAAGCATTGTAACTAATGAGTTAGTTACGAAATGATGTATTACGGAACGAGTAAAGAGACTTGCCGGTAACGAGATTGAACTAGGTATTGGATATCGACGATCGAATCTCGGGCAAGTAACATACCGATGACAAAGGGAACAACGTATGTTGTTATGCGGTTTGACCGATAAAGATCTTCGTAGAATATGTAGGAACCAATATGAACATCCAGGTTCCACTATTGGTTATTGACCGAGAATAGTTCTAGGTCATGTCTACATAGTTCTCGAACCCGTAGGGTCCGCACGCTTAACGTTACGATGACAGTTTTATTATGAATTTATGAGTTTTGATGTACCGAAGGAGTTCGGAGTCCCGGATGAGATCGGGGACATGACGAGGAGTCTCGAAATGGTCGAGACGTAAAAATCGATATATTGGACGACTATATTCGGAGTTCGGAAAGGTTCCGAGTGATTCGGTTATTTTTTGGAGTACCGGAGAGTTACGGGAATTCGTATTGGGCCTCATTGGGCCATACGGGAAAGGAGAGAAAGGGCCAAAAGGGTGGCCGCACCCCTCCCCTTGGACTAGTCCGAATTGGACTAGGGAGGGGGGGGGCGCCCCCTTCCTTCCTTCTCCTTCTCTCTTCCCTTTCCTTCTCTCCTACTCCTACTACATGGAAGGGTTCCTAGTTCTACTAGGAAAGAGGGAATCCTACTCCCGGTGGGAGTAGGACTCCCCTAGGGCGCGCCATAGAGAGCGCCGGCCCTCCCCCTCCTCCACTCCTTTATATACGGAGGCAAGGGCACCCCATAGACACACAAGTTGATCTACGGATCGTTCCTTAGCCGTGTGCGGTGCCCCCCTCCACCATATTCCACCTCGGTCATATCGTCGCGGAGTTTAGGCGAAGCCCTGCGCCGGTAGAACATCATCATCGTCACCACGCCGTCATGCTGACGGAACTCATCCCCGACGCTTTGCTGGATTGGAGCCCGGGGAACGTCATCGAGCTGAACGTGTGCTGAACACGAAGGTGCCGTACGTTCGGTGCTTGGATCGGTCGAATCGTGAAGACGTACGACTACATCAACCGCGTTGTCATAACGCTTCCGCTTACGGTCTACGAGGGTACGTGGACAACACTCTCCCCTCTCGTTGCTATGCCATCACCATGATCTTGCGTGTGCGTAGGAAATTTTTGAAATTACTACGTTCCCCAACAATTACTGGATCGGTTGTTGTTCTTGAATGGAAGCATCGCAACGGGGTCGTATTCGATGGTGCCACATCGTCTTTGGAAAGCGTAATTCATAGAATAGAGGTCAAGTGTAGATCATGGAAGACGGCAGGCATTGTCAAAGCGGACATGGATAGTTTCCTAGTAGCGCTAACAATGGGTAGTGACGCGAGGAGTTAGGGCATCTCCAGCCGCGCCCCCAGGAAGGCCCCCCCAGGCGTTTTGTCCGCGCTGGCGCCGAAAAAACGGCCCAGTCGCGCCCCCAGGAGCCCGATTTTCGCCGGCTTGGACCGAAAATAGC
>NC_057810.1:666764533-666782963 GCF_018294505.1 Triticum aestivum | reverse complement strand
CCGGCGGACCCAGCCCGAACCCGGCGCGCTGGGGGGCGCCCGGGGGCGCCGGGCGAACTGTTTTGGCGCGAAAAAGCCGCGGGCCCGCCGCGTCAGCGACACGGCTCTCTTCTCGGCTCTCCGTCGTCCGCATCGCCTCGTTTCCCGCGGAGAATCAATGTCAAAGCTGCCGCGCGCTGCCGCGCCGGTCAGCCTGCGCCATTGATGCCTCATGGGCGGCGCAGTGAAGACCGAACGACGCGCGTCCCTCGCCCTCCCTCGCCCGTGACGCGTACACACGGTGGCACACGCGTGGGCGGCGCCTCGGCCTATATATGCCGCGCCCCGACGCACTCGTCGGCTCGCAGACTCTCCCGCCGTCGTCGTTCCTTCCTCTCCTCTCCTCTCTTTCACACCCATGGCCGAACGCTTCCCAGGCGACGGCGCGGCGGCGAACGGCTTCGGCCGCTGCCATCTTCATGAAGACGAGGCTCGCCTCCTTTACGAGGCCGAGAACCCGGTTCCGCCGGACATGCGAGTGCCGAGGGCGTGAAGGATCAGCGCGGGCGGCGTGCCGGTGCCCCCGGTACCCGCCGGCGCGGCGCAGCGTGCGGAGATCGCACGCATCCGCTCGAACCTGCCGCGTGCAGCGAGGGAGGGGCCAAGGTACGTCCCCGACAGCCCGCTCTGGGAACCGTACTTCCGCCGCCGTCACGCCCAGCAGCTTGAGGCCACCAACGGCGTCGTGCCCTCCGGCAGGCTCAACGCCGCCGGCCGGCGTCGGTGGTGGGGCGTGCCCGGGAGCATGTTGGAGGCTGTCCTCGAGTACATCGAGGGCGGCAACACGCCGCGCCTCGAGTACCCCGACCCCCCTTCCTTCTCACACCGCCGGGGAAGCTCCTGGACCCCGAGGCGCATGGAGACCGGGGGGTCCTCCTCCTCGTCCGGCGGCTCGCCCTGCCTCCGCCCCGTCAAGCCGAAGCCCCAGGGTATGCCGGTCAGCTCGCGCACCCGCAGTTCCGGCGTCCGCATCGGCGCCAACGCCCCGCCACCCACCGGCCGCTTCGTCCTCGTCGAGCCCAAGCCGGAGCCGGGCCTCCCCGCGGAGTACGAGGAGATAGCCCGGCGCGGCTTCTCCTACGAGGACGCCATGCGGTGGGCGCGGGAGGACTACCTCCGCGACGAGACGGTCCGGCAGCGCCGGGCCCTGGAGGAGATCGCCGCCCGCAAGCGTGGGCGCGAGGACGAGCACGGCGTCGTGGTCCTCGACAGCGACGACGACGACGAGGCCGCCCCCGGACCGTCCAACCCGCCGCCCCAACCGGGGGAAGGATGCAGCAGGGACGACGGAGGCGTAGGTGGGGGCGGCGACGACGACGACGACGGCGATGACGACGGTGACTACACGCGGTTCTACAGCCTCCTCGGCATGTAGAACCGCGTGGGCGTGCGACGAGGCGGGCGGCGAGGGAGACGGCGGGGGTAGCCCGCGGTAGTTTCTTTCTTTTTTGTAAAATATGTTTAAGTTTGGACGAAATATGTTTAAATTTAAGTTTGAACTCACCGCCGTTTGTGTTAAAATTGAGTCGTTTTGGACTTCTTTGACTACCCATGGGCGCCGTGACTGGGGGGCAACACGCCCCCAGTGCGCGGTTTAGCGCCGGTGCGTTCCCAGGGGCGATATTTTGCCCCTCATGGGAGGCCAACGGCTGGAGATGCCCTTAGCGATGGATTGAGTTAGACGTGGAGTTGAGTGTATGTAAGAACTATGTAATCTCATCGTGAAGGGGCTGTTTATCCCCTCTCTTTTTTTTAATACCCACTCTGTTCCAAAATAAGTGTCTTAACCTTAATACAATTTTGTATCAAAACTAGTACAAAGTTGAGACATTTATTTTGAGACGGGAGAGTATAAAGTAGCACATTTGTGCGTATTAAAATAAAAGTTTGTGTATGAATGAATTAAGTGGTGGGTGGACATGGAGCTTCTAATCTCGAGCTTATATGCACCTGTATAAACAGTAAAATAAAAAAAAATGTAAAAACTCTGCCCCTTTTTAATAAACATGCGTGCAATTTTTCGTGATGAAATCACTTTCATTAGGGTCTGGTAAAAAAATCAAATGCTCCAGAAAGACTAAGTTTAGAGCATTGATTTTATTTTTATAACCCTGACCTCCACAAATATCATTGCATTACGAATTTTTGCATGTAGGTAAAACATTCATCAGCGTGTAAAAAAATTCAGAATTTTTTAAATTTATTCATATTTTACTATTCATCAGTGTGCATGTGAGCTCGAGCATAGAGGAAAACTTTCGGCGGTGGGGATTTTTCTTTGGTGGCTATGCACTCTGTTTTGTTGATCTCCGACAGTGCCGTTCATTTATGATCCACGGCGCATGCAACATCCTCCGAGTTAGTAAAATCAAGATCTGTATGTGTATTTTTGGTGTGCCTTATTTTTTGATACTTCCAAAAAATTTCAACAATTGCCTAGAATGCTCCAAATTCTCTTAAAACATTTTACCATGCAATGTACAATATGTCTCACAAAATTTCGAAAAATGCAATAACATAGAAAGCTCAAGTAAAGACCAAAATATAATGCAGTATATCCCCATATAATAAATACACAATGCAACCAAAAAAAAATCACACATCGAAGTACAGAGTGCAAAACGTCCCGGGTACATACAAATACAAGCAAGCAACCCAAATTCAAGTCCACTAAACTCAGAACTCGGATATTACGAGTGAGCTAGCTCACTTTATTTCGGGAAGTTCTACTGTATCTCCATCTTATTATTCTGCAAAGGTGGCCAGCTCGGCACCCCAACTCTCAAGTAGCTGCCGCGGGCCGCGCTCAGTGCTGTCCGGGCAGCTTCTCCTTGATCTTGTCCATGATGCCCTTCTTTTCGCCAGTGCCGTCGGTGCCGTGCGTCCCCGTGCCGGTCACTCCGGTGTGTCCTTGCTGCCCGTAGGTGCCGCCAGTGGCTGCTGTACCATGCGCCCCGGTGCCGGTCATTCCGGTGTGACCCTGCTGCCCATAGGTGCCAGCGGTCTGTTGCTGGTCGCCATGGCCACCGGGGAGCTTCTCCTTGATCTTCCCCTTGATGCCCTTCTTCCTCCTCCCGCCCATGCCATCATCCTCAGACTATCACGACGAACGAGAAAATTCAGTCGTTGATGCATTTAAACGGGAAAATGCAAATTACAACTAGTGTTAGCAACAAGCAAGAAGTGTATGTACACGCACCGAGCTGGAGCTACTAGAGCTGCCGGAGCGCTGCAGGATCCCTCCGGCCTTGTGCTCCTCCCTCGTGGGCTGGAAATGCCCACCAGCGGCCGCGCCGGTGCCCACGCCGCCGTGCGCCCCCATGCCGGTGCCGACGCCATGTCCGGCCACCGGGTTGCCGTACTCGTCGACGCGGTTAGTCGCCTGGCCGTGCTCCATCTTGCACAGATGCTGATCTTGATTCCCTTAGAAATCTGGTGTGTTGTCTTGCTCACTTGATCACTTAGCTGCACCTTGTGGTTGTGGAAGCAGGTGCAGCACGAGGCCCAATTTATAAGCCGTCTGCGGCGAGGGGATATGATCGCCGGAGGCACTACGTGTGCGGGCATGAGTGGGCTGGCCGGCGGGAGCCGGTGACTAGTGACTCCCCATTAAAGAGAGGCCGGACGTGTGCAGCTACTGGACGCGTCCGGGATGCCACGTCTCAGCTTGTTCTCGAGGT
Organism: Triticum aestivum; assembly: GCF_018294505.1. Lineage (NCBI taxonomy): Eukaryota > Viridiplantae > Streptophyta > Magnoliopsida > Poales > Poaceae > Triticum > Triticum aestivum. Next base: position 666,779,244 of record NC_057810.1, on the reverse strand, counting down.
AGAAGTGATGACACACGTGCGGGGATAGTCCCCGAAACACGTTCTCTCCGCTTGCAAAAGTCGTCTTGTTTGCTTTGGAAGATGAAAGCTGGAATTGTCGGCATGGAACGAAAACCAAACAAAATAGACCAAACCCATGTATTTCATTATTATAAGGACTGTGCTAACCATCAGTCGACTCGTGATTAGCAACAGATCCGCACATCTGCACAACCTTCGATCGATCCTTCAGCTCGTCCCGCTGCGTCGTTTCTCCCGCTTCCACTGATTTTTTTCCTTCTCTCAAAAATTGTAGTAAATTGCTAGTGATTTTTTCTGGTTTTTCGCTGCATAATATGAAAAGAAAATAAAAGTGCTTGAAAGAGGATTCAAACCCAGGTCTATGTAATACCTATTGAGCCTAATAACCAACTAAGCCACCTTTTGTTGTTGTCTTTTGTAGAATGACAATGTTATTTGAACCTTTCTTATTTCTGCCATATCAAAAGAAAAAATAAAGTTTGGCTTGGTAACTTTGGCAATGACCAGCGTGATAACTATGGTCTGAGTAACATGATAACTATACCATGATAAGGCTGGTAACTACAGTACAAGAAGGTTAAAAGCATGGGAAAGTATGATAATTTAACATAGAAATTACCGGTGAAATGTTTCAAAAACTTTTTCCCCTTGGATGAAAGACACCATGGTGTTTAAACATAAAATATTAGTTATCAAGTCTGCGATGATACATCATCATGTTATTTACACAAAAATTATCGGGTGTATGTTTAGTTATCATGTCTATGGTGCATATATTACCATGTTATGTCCACAAAATTTACCAAGGGTATGGTTTCAAACAAAAAACTCTCTTGCTAAAAGTTGTCGTGATGTTTGTGCGCAAGTTACCATGTCCGCAATGAGTATATTAACATGCTATTTCCGTGGAAATTATTGGGGGTATGGTATCAACAACTACTTTTTCTCTTGATCAAAGTTACCACGGTGTTTTTGCGTGAGTTATCACGCCGAGGTGTGTATGTTACCATGCTATTTAGGTAGAAGTTATCGGGGTATGTTTTCCACAACTTTTTCACCCGGTTCAAAAAGTAAACACGACATTTGTATGTGAATAATCAACTCTACGGTGCATACATTAGCATTTTATTTACGCGTAAGTTATCAGAAATGTTCTTAACAACTTTTTTCTCTCAGGTCAAAATTATCACGGTGTTTGTGCATAGTCTATCAGGTCCGTGGTGTGTAAATTATCATGCTTCTTACACATAAGCTACGAGGGGATGGTTTCAAACAACTTTTTTTCCTCGGGTAAAAGTAATCAATGTTTGTGAATGAGTTATCAGGTCTGGGATGTGTAAATTATCATGCTATTTACACATAAGCTACCGGGGGGGGGTGTATTCTACCGCATGTAGCCCATGTTGATAACTATAGTCCATCGAGCATGGTAACTCCGTAATAACCATGTTGATAACTATAGTACATTTAGGCCGATAACTACATAGTAATCATGTTGGTAACTATAGTACATCTAGCCCGGTAACTACATAATAACCATGTTGTGGGATGGTGCATCTTGTCCATTCTTCAAAAGTTAAATGCGGGAGGACAGACGTTGGAGATTCCTAATCTACCCAATCCCTCTCAAATCAAGTGCACACTAAAGTATCATTTTCAGAAATCAGATCATTGATTATACATTTCTTTCTCGATCTAAGATTATTTCCTATGAATCATCGTCATTGCGTGTTTACGTAAAGATAAATACGAATAAGAAAGAAATAGGGGGACGAGAGAGTGATGGAGATTCCTCAAAGAAAAGAGAAAAAGAAAACATCGTGGAATGGTCAAAAGAGTGCGACGTGCTTCCTTTTACACAACAATTAGTCTAATTGAGCTGGCTAGTACACTAGTAGAAAAACACCAATTAGTCCCGGTTCGAAAGAGCCTTTAGTCCCGGTTCATGAACCGGGACTAATGGGTTGTTACAAATACCTCCACCCATTAGTCCCGGTTCAAACACGAACCGGGACAGATGTGCCTCCACGTGGCCGGTCCATCGAGCCCAGTCAGGGGGGCCTTTGGTCCCGGTTGGTGGCACCAACCGGGACCAAAAGTCCATGCTTTTTTTTCCAAAAGTGGCTGCTTTAGGGGTTTTGGGGGTTATTTTTAGGTTGTTATTAGCTAGCTAATAGAGAGAAGTGTCCTCTCTTATATCTTCGTCCTTGGTTTATCAACGCTGCTGCTATGTTCATTTCACCCGCTGATATAACATGCTCATGCATGCTCGCATCATACATCATCATATATAATAACAAGTCCTACTAATATCATGCATCATCATACAACTTCTACTCGTTATTAATAATAAGTCATACGATCCTCATCCTCATAGTCATCGAACCCAACCCTACATAATTGTTCTTAGCACATGATCATTAGTATCAGGTAGGACCTAAACAACCTTAAGGTAAAATAGCATAAAACAATATAGACCCTGACTCTCCATTATGAAGAATGGCGATCATCCTGTCTCCAATTCTTGCCCTTCGCTGCTTGTTGCTTCCAAGAAGCTCCTTACGACTGTCCATACATTTTTTCCATTCTTTGATTGTTATGTCTCCACTTCTTTTAGAAATCCGGTATGGATAGTTGAGATTTGTAGGACGACCTGGTTGTATGTTCAAAACATGAAGGCTACCATGCGTATACATCAGATGAGGCACACAATCATTCGGGATTATCTGTTGAAAAACATAGTAATAACTTCGTAGTTAGCAATAATGTACTAGTTTTAGAAGTGTGCAAAAAGATGCACAGATGTTGTAATAGTAAAAAATAATCTTACCAGGGTATCTCCATGGTAGTTACCGTAGTTCAACACGTGCACTAGTGGCACGTATTGACCATAATGTTGAGGAGTTTGATTGTAGATATTGTAATTCTCAAGATCAGTCCAAAATGCGACCAGATGATTTTTCTCCTGATAAGTTAATTCGGAGCCTTCGGTGTAGTAGGTTCTGTCTACCATCTTTCGCACATTCTTTGAAGAATGAAAATAAGCTGTCAATGGAGATAAGTTGTAAACTATTTTGAAATAAACAATATAAATTACTTAATAATTATGTTAAGCTCACATGGGGGAAGAATTGGAGGTGTATCCACAAGGACCCAAATCTAAGGTCTCTCTTGCTCGATTGTAGGATCACCAAGATCCATGGTGACAAGCATACCGTCATCAAGACCATATATCTTGCAAAGTGCTTCCCAATTTTTGCAACCAAAATGGGTTACACTTTGAGCATTGTACAACTTTACTTGAAAATCCACACCATGATGGGTACTTAGGATAATGTTTTTGGTTTCGAAACTTTCATGGTCTTTAAAACCCATCCTCTCCAAGACATAGCGTCTTGCAAAGCATGGGATAAGCTAGTCGAATTGGAAAAGATGAAAAATGTTGTCATGATTAAAATAGTTGAAGTCATGATTAATTACAAAAAAAACTATTGTCGTCGGTTGCGTACCGTATGAACATCGAAGGTCTCCTCGAGCTTAATGCTGAAGCGACGATCTTCGTCCAGCTCAATGAACCTGTCGCAGATACCTCGGTCGTCGTGGCACTAGTCGCACTCCCCCGGACGGTTTTCGTCGTCCGAGTACGACATTTCCGGCCTATGTTCATAATTCTAATATTAAACTAGATTATTAATCATGGGTTGACTATCGGTGATGTACGTAGCTCCTCCTTTCATTCCCGAGTGCATTATTACATCAAATTGTCTAGCACACGGGAATGAAGGAGAACTTATCCGATATGAGCATTCAATAAGCAAAATCAAATCATAAAATAAGCAAAACCAAATCATAAAATAAAGTAGTATTCAAATTAGCATGCATTCAATAATTATAAGCAAAAGTACATCATCTCTTGGTGTCCGTACATCGTCGAATATTATCACTGAAAGAACATGCGGTGCCCCCATGTTTGGTTTTGGTAATTGATGACAATCTCTATGGACTAATGGTTGTCTTGAGTTATATTTGAAGGATTTGTCCATAGGCTTTTCTTGAAGTCCATGTGTTGGTTTCAAGGAGTTTATGAGTTGACCAAGGTGCTATTAAGGAATTATCCAAAGATTGATCATGCGAGTGTTGAGCTTATTGCAAGCATGTCTTGAAGAAGAAGGTTGTGTGCTCATTCATGTTTACCTTCAATACATCGTCCAAATGAAGAGAGTTGCAAAGATTCAAGGTTGATCAAGACCAAGTCAATAGTGAATCAAGTTGATCAACTCACAAAGCATAGAAGATGTACCGAGAGGGATCAAGTGATCCCATGGTATGGTAAGCATTGTCCATTGCACTTTATGTACTAACCCATGGTCTATGTGAGAGTTGTATGTGGGGTTAGGTATGTATCCATGGGCTTGCGTCAAGAGGAAGATATCATACAACCCATGGAAAGGATGACATCAAGTGGTGATTGTCATCAAGATTGCCGTGTGCAAGTTCAAGTGGAGCATCACGAAGAGATCAAGTGCTTGAATCTTGCCATCCATTGTGGTGTCAATGGACTTGTGAAGATGTGCCGAAGAGTGGCTCACCCATAGTGAATTATGGGGGAGCAATCATCTAGTCTTCATCGAGCCAACGCAATCAAGAAAGGTGGTCCAACTTGAGGGAGTCAAGATCGTCTTCATCAAGCTCAAGTGGACCATGTGCAAGGCAAAGGTTTTCCCTTGATAGGTTTTCTATTTTACCGGTCTTGTGGTGGTAGTTGGGAGACTGAGTTATAGGATCGTTTGACGTACTATCAAGGGGGGCTCTCAAGTTGGTAGCTTGATCGTATCGTTAGTAGAGAGCTCAAACCATTGCATCCTTGCATCATGTTTCTTGGTTCTTGTTTGGTTATCTTTGTGAGTCTTAGAGCTTATGGTCATCTTGATGACAAGCTTGAGTTCATCGAAAACGGAGTTCGCATGCGTCTTCTATGATGTTTTCGGTGTTGGAGGTTTTACCGGTCTTATCCGATGAAGGGTTCTCACCATTTTCTTATAAGACCTTTCTCATTTGCTTATTCTTGATATTTCTATCAATATTGTGTTATCCCATGTCGTTAGCTTTCCAACAAACTTGGTTTCATTGAATTCGGAGTCCGTTTGCAAAAGTTGTGGCTGTTTTGGTAAAGGCTGCAGCGGTACTACCGTGACTAGAGCGGATGTAATTTTTTACTACCGCTCTAGAGCGGTACTACCGCGGCTCCTGAGCGGTAGTACCGCTCCAGAGAAGTACTACCATGGCTCCTAAGTGGTAGTACCGCTCCGGACCAAAAACTCGTGTTTTCTCTCTCGTTGGGCTGTTTTGACCGTGCTAAGCGGTAGTACCGCTCCTCCAAGCGGTAGTACCGCTTGTGCACGACCTGAGCACATAATGGTTGGATTCGGGAGGTCCTATAAAAGGGGGTCTTCTTCCCCAATGAACCTAATCCCTTGAGCTCGTGTTCTTCCCCCATTGTTGACCTTCTTCGAGCTTGCTAACTCTCAATCCCTCCATGGATTCTTGCTAGTTCTTGAGGGAAAAGAGAGAGGAGATCTAGATCCACGTTTCCACCAATCACTTTCTCCTCTAAGTGAGGGGAACCCCTTGGATCTAGATCTTGGAGTTCTTCGTGTTCTTCTTTCGTTCTTTCTCTCATTTTCCTCCCTAGCATTAGTTGCTTTGGTGGGATTTGGGAGAGAAGGACTTGGGCACTCCGTGTGCCCTTGCCATTGCATTTGGTGCATCAGTTTGAGTTCTCCACGGTGATACGTGGAAGTGAAGTTTGAGAAGCTTATTACTCTTGGGTGTTTGGGCACCCTAGAGCTTGTTCCTCTTGGGTGCCTTGGTGCCCTAGACGGTTGGTGGTGTTCGGAGCTCAATCATTGTGGTGTAAAGCTCCGGGCAAGCGTCGGGGTCTCCAATTAGGTTGTGGAGATCGCCCCGAGCAATTTGACGGGTACCGGTGACCGCCCCCAAGGGTTGCCAAAGTGTACGGGTTCGGTGACCGCCCCCAAGGGTCGCCATTTGTACGGGTTCGGTGACCGCCCTCAAGGGCCCCTTAGTGGAATCACGACATCTTGCATTCTGCGAGGGCGTGAGGAGATTACGGTGGCCCTAGTGGCTTCTTGGGGAGCATTGTGCCTCCACACCGCTCCAAACGGAGATTAGCATCCGCAAGGGTGTGAACTTCGGGATACATCGTCGTCTCCGCGTGCCTCGGTTATCTCTTACCCGAGCCCCTTTACTTATGCACTTTACTTTGTGATAGCCATATTGTTTTTGTCATATATCTTGCTATCACATAGTTGCTTATCTTGCTTAGCATAAGTTGTTGGTGCACATAGGTGACCTATTTGTTGTAGGTTTTGTGCTTGACAAATTAACCGCTAGGTTTATTCCGCATTTGTTCAAGCCTAAACCGTAATTATTTTAAAGCGCCTATTCAGCCCCCCCTCTAGGCGACATCCTCGATCTTTCAATTGGTATCAGAGCCTCGTCTCTCTTTGTTAGGCTTAACCGCCTAGAGTGTAAAGATGTCGACTAGGGGATTAGGATTCTCTGACACTCTTAGTTTCGATGGCACAAATTTTGATGTTTGGGTAATTCGCATGCTTAATCTCTTTAGGCTCATGGACCCAAATTTAGAGCGAATTGTAGATATGGGTTTTTCTCCTCCAAAGGATCCCCAAAGATTATCTTTAGAGGATGAGAAAAACTCTTATCTCAATGCTCAAGCTTCTAATGTGCTTTTTGATGCTTTGAGCAATGTAGTTATTTTTCAACTCATGTCGTTCCGGGATGCTCATGAGTTGTGGACAAAGCTTCAAGATAAATATGGTGTGTCCAATATTTGGGATGATTGTTCCCCCTCCACCTCCGGTCGTATAGTCTTCTCAACTTCTTCTACTTCACCTACATGTGGTTTGCCACAAGGTAATGATATGGTGAGTAGTGTTGGTCATTGCAATGGTGATAGTATGCTTATTGTGGATGATCCTTCATCACTATATTATTGTAATGCTCCTTCTTTGGGCTTTAACACTTCGAGCACTCCAAATGTTTCACATGCTTGTGTTGATAGTCCTTGCATATCATGTAGAAATTGCTTGACTAAATCGCATGATGATATGCTTGCTATGTCTTGTTGCCATGATAAAAATGCATCTATTTCCTCGAATTATTGTGCTAACAATGTAGAGGAAACCGAACACTCCATGGAACAAGATGTGGTGTTTAATGGTGCCTCAAGGGATCCTACATCATCATCTATTGCTTTTTGCCTTATGGCTAAGGCATCAAAGGTATCTCCTACTTTGTACCCCAATATGTCTCTTGATGATGATGTTGATGCTAATGATGATGAGGATAATGATGAAGAGAATGATAATGTTGCCTCCTTAAAAACTAAGGGGGAGATTATTTTTAAAGCTCTTCATAAAAATAAAATTGCTTGTTCCAACTTCATGGAAATTATGTCCATTGCCATTGAGGGCAAGAAATATATTGAGGAGTTGGAATCTCATCTCGAGGAGCATGAGGTCACCATTGAGAAAATGGAAGCTCATGGGCATGATTACGCAAATGAGATCGTGGAGCTATCTCAAGCTCTTGAACATGAACAAACCACCTCCAAATCTCTTGAGGAGACTTTTGCTCTAGAATTATCTAGAGTGAGGGAATCTCATGATAGAGCTCTTGAGGTGGCCAACGATTTCAAAACTAAAAATGCTAAGCTTGAAGTTTATCATGCTAGACTCCTTGAGGATTTTGAGCACCTCGAAAATGGCTCAAGGGTCATCAAGGGTGAGCTCATCAAACTCACCGAGTCTCATGCCCAACTTGAAGCCTCTTATTTAAAAGAGGTTGCCAAGTTGCCTTCTCCTCTTGTTGTTAATGATGATGCTTGTGCTACTAATTCTATTACTTGTGAAGCATCCATTTTGAAGGAGAATGTTGAGCTACGGGCTCAACTGGAGGTGCTATCTAGCAATTATGGGAAATTGGAAGAAAGTCATGAAAAGCTCTCAAGCTCTCCTGATGATCTTCTAGTATCCCATAGTGTGCTAAAGATAGCTCATGAGGCCATGATTGAGCCTCATGTGGATACTAGCACTACTTCTAGTCAAAATAGTATATTGCCATGTGCTAGTCCTTGTAATTCATCTACTCACAATGTTGGTACATCTTGTGATGAATTGCTTTCCTTGCCTTGTTGCTCTAACTATGAAGCTTATACTTCCTCTAGTACTTGTGTTGAGACTAACCATGTAGAGGAAATCAAAGAGCTCAAGGCCCAAGTCACTTCTTTGAAGAAAGACTTGGAAAAGAGTCATCAAGGGAAATCCACACTCAACAATATCTTGAGTGTGCAAAAATCCCCCGATGACAAAGGTGGACTTGGATTCAACTCCAATAAGAAGAAGAAGTCCAAGATGAACAAAAGGAAGGGCCAAAAACAAGTCAAGAATTCGGCCAAGATTGTTTGCTTCAAGTGCAAAGTAGAAGGGCATCATGTTAGATCTTGCCCATTGAAGAAGAAGGCCATTAGTGTCAAGCAACAAGGGAAGAGGGCACAAGTTCAATCTCATCAAGGTTGGAAAAAGCGGTAGGCGTAAGCGAGGCGGTTGGCCTTCGCCTAGTGCCTAGGTGAAGGAAATATGCCCTAGAGGCAATAATAAAGTTATTATTTATTTCCTCATATCATGATAAATGTTTATTATTCATGCTAGAATTGTATTAACCGGAAACATGATACATGTGTGAATACATAGACAAACAAAGTGTCACTAGTATGCCTCTACTTGACTAGCTCATTAATCAAAGATGGTTATGTTTCCTAACTATAGACATGTGTTGTCATTTGATTAATGGGATCACATCATTAGGAGAATGTTGTGATTGACTTGACCCATTCCGTTAGCTTAGCACTTGATCGTTTAGTATGTTGCTATTGCTTTCTTCATGACTTATACAAAGTTCCTACAACTATGAGATTGTGCAACTCCCGTTTACCGGAGGAACACTTTGTGTGCTACAAAACGTCACAACGTAACTGGGTGATTATAAAGGTGCTCTACAGGTGTCTCCAAAGGTACATGTTGAGTTGGCATAATTTGAGATTAGGTTTTGTCACTCCGATTGTCGGAGAGGTATCTCTGGGCCCTCTCGGTAATACTCATCACTTAAGCCTTGCAAGCATTGTAACTAATGAGTTAGTTATGAAATGATGTATTATGTAACGAGTAAAGGGACTTGCCGGTAATGAGATTGAACTAGGTATTGGATGCCGTCGATCGAATCTCGGGCAAGTAACATACCGATGACAAAGGGAATAACGTATGTTGTTATGCGGTTTGACCGATAAAGATCTTCGTAGAATATGTAGGAACCAATATGAACATCCAGGTTCCACTATTGGTTATTGACCGAGAATAGTTCTAGGTCATGTCTACATAGTTCTCGAACCCGTAGGGTCCGCACGCTTAACGTTACGATGACAGTTTTATTATGAGCTTACAAGTTTTGATGTACCGAAGTTTGTTTGTTGTCCCGGATGTGATCACAGACATGACGAGGAGTCTTGAAATGATCGAGACATAAAGAATGATATATTGGACGACTATATTCGGACACCGGAAGTGTTCCGGGTGATTTCGGAGAAAACCGGAGTGCCGGAGGGTTACCGAAACCCCCCCGGGAGAGTTAATGGGCCACATGGGCCTTAGTGGGAAGAGAGAGGGGCGGCCAGGGTGGGCCGCGTGCCCCCTCTCCCTCTGGTCCGAATTGGACTAGGAGGGGGGGGGGCGGCGCCCCCCTCTTTCCTTCCCCCTCTCCCCCTTCCTTTCCCCCTCCTAGTAGGAGTAGGAAAAGGGGAGTCCTACTCCTACTAGGAGGAGAACTCCTCCCCCTTGGCGCGCCCCAAGGGGCCGGCCGACCTCCCCCTTGCTCCTTTATATACGGGGGCAGGGGGCACCCTAGTACACACAAGTTGATCTACGGATCATTCCTTAGCCGTGTGCGGTGCCCCCCTCCACCATATTCCACCTCGGTCATATCGTCGCGGAGTTTAGGCGAAGCCCTGCGCCGGTAGAACATCATCATCATCACCATGCCGTCGTGCTGACGGAACTCATCCCCGACGCTTTGCTGGATTGGAGCCCGGGGAACGTCATCGAGCTGAACGTGTGCTGAACACGGAGGTGCCGTATGTTCGGTGCTTGGATCGGTCGAGTCGTGAAGACGTATGACTACATCAACCGCGTTGTGATAACTCTTCCGCTTACGGTCTACGAGGGTACGTGGACAACACTCTCCCCTCTTGTTGCTATGCCATCACCATGATCTTGCGTGTGCATAGGAATTTTTTTGAAATTACTACGTTCCCCAACAGTGGCATCCGAGCCTAGGTTTTATGCGTAGATGTCATATGCACGAGTAGAACACAAGTGAGTTGTGGGCAATACAAGTCATACTTTGGTTCAGCGGTATTGTTGGATGAAGCGGTCCGGACCGACATTACGCGTACGCTTACGCGAGACTGGTTCTACCGACGTGCTTTGCACACAGGTGGCTGGCGGGTGTCAGTTTCTCCAACTTAAGTTGAACCGAGTGTGGCTACGCCCGGTACTTGCGAAGGTTAAAACAACACTAACTTGACGAACTATCGTTGTGGTTTTGATGCGTAGGTAAGAACGGTTCTTGCTAAGCCCGTAGCAGCCACGTAAAACTTGCAACAACAAAGTAGAGGACGTCTAACTTGTTTTTGCAGGGCATGTTGTGATGTGATATGGTCAAGACGTGATGCTATATTTATTGTATGAGATGATCATGTTTTGTAACCGAAGTTATCGGCAACTGGCAGGAGCCATATGGTTGTCGCTTTATTGTATGAAACACAAACGCCCTGTAATTGCTTTACTTTATCACTAAGCGGTAGCGATAGTCGTAGAAGCAATAGATGGCGTAAACGACAACGATCCTACGATGAAGATCAAGGTGCCGCGCCAGTGACGATGGTGATCACGACGGTGCTTCGGAGATGGAGATCACAAGCACAAGATGATGATGGCCATATCATATCACTTATATTGATTGCATGTGATGTTTATCTTTTATGCATCTTATCTTGCTTTGATTGACGGTAGCATTTTAAGATGATCTCTCAATAAAAATTATCAAGGAGTGTTCTCCCTGAATATGCACCGTTGCCAAAGTTCGTCGTGCCCAGACACCACGTGATGATCGGGTGTGATAAGCTCTACGTCCATCTACAACGGGTGCAAGCCAGTTTTGCACACGCAGAATATTCAGGTTATACTTGACGAGCCTAGCATATGCAGATATGGCCTCAGAACACAGAGACCGAAAGGTCGAGCGTGAATCATATAGTAGATATGATCAACATAGTGATGTTCACCATTGAAAACTACTCCATCTCACGTGATGATCGGTTATGGTTTAGTTGATTTGGATCACGTAATCACTTAGATGACTAGAGAGATATCTATCTAAGTGGGAGTTCTTAAGTAATATGATTAATTGAACAAAATGTGCAAGCTCCAGCGATTCATCTATGGACTGGTGCAAGCATCTCGGAGTTGGAATATACGCTTTGATAAATTGATCAAAGCATATACTTTTATACAGACTTGCGGTGAAGCCTGTATTTACAAGAAAGTGAGTGGAAGCAATACAACATTTCTGATAAGTATATGTGAATGACATATGTTGATCGGAAATAATGTAGAATTATTCTGTAAAGCATAAAGGAGTATTTGAAAGGAGTTTTTCGAAGAAGGACCTCGGTAAAGCTGCTTACACATTGAGCATCAAGATCTATAGAGATAGATCAAGACGCTTGATATGATTTTTCAATGAATACACACCTTGACAAGATTTTGAAGTAGTTCAAAATGAACAGTCAAAGAAAGCGTTCTTGCCTGTGTTGCAAGGTGTGAAGTTGAGTAAGACTCAATACCCGACCATGGCAGAAAATAGAAAAGAATGAACAGTCATTCCCTATGCCTCAGTCATAGGTTCTATAAAGTATGCTATGCTGTGTACTATACCTATTGTATACCTTGCTCTGAGTTTGGCAAAGGAATACAATTTTGATCTAAAAGTAGATCACTAGAACAGCGGTCAAGAATATCCTTAGTGAGGACTAAGGAGACGTTTCTCGATTATGGAGGTGATAAAAGAGCAAGTCGTAAAAAGTTACAACGATGCAAGCTTTTACAACAATCCAGATGAATCTAAGTCTCAATCTGGATACATATTGAAAGTGGGAGCAATTAGCTAGAGTAGCTCCGTGCAGAGCATTGTGGACATAGAATATTTGCAAAATACATACGGCTCTGAATGTGACAGACCCGTTGACTAAACTTCTCTCATGAGCAAAACATGATCATACCTTAGTACTCTTTGGGTGTCAATCACATAGCCATGTGAACTAGATTATTGACTCTAGTAAACTCTTTGGGCGTTGATCACATGATGATGTGAACTATGGGTATTAATCACATACAGATGTAAATATTGGTGTTAAATCACATGGTGATGTGAACTAGATTATTGACTCTAGTGCAAGTGGGAGACTGAAGGAAATATGCCTTAGAGGCAATAATAAAGTTATTATTTATTTCCTTATTTCATGATAAATGTTTATTATTCATGCTAGAATTGTATTAACCGAAAACATAATACATGTGTGAATACATAGACAAACATAGTGTCACTAGTATGCCTCTACTTGACTAGCTCGTGAATCAAAGATGGTTAAGTTTCCTAGCCATGGACAAAAGAGTTGTCATTTGATTAACGGGATCACATCATTAGGAGAATGATGTGATTTACTTGACCCATTCCGTTAGCTTAGCACACGATCGTTTAGTATGTTGCTACTGCTTTCTTCATGACTTATACAAAGTTCCTACAACTATGAGATTGTGCAACTCCCGTTTACCGGAGGAACACTTTGTGTGCTACCAAACGTCACAACGTAACTGGGTGATTATAAAGATGCTCTACAGGTGTCTCCAAAGGTACATGTTGAGTGCATAATTCGAGATTAGGTTTTGTCACTCCGATTGTCGGAGAGGTATCTCTGGGCCCTCTCGGTAATACTCATCACTTAAGCCTTGCAAGCATTGTAACTAATGAGTTAGTTACGAAATGATGTATTACGGAACGAGTAAAGAGACTTGCCGGTAACGAGATTGAACTAGGTATTGGATATCGACGATCGAATCTCGGGCAAGTAACATACCGATGACAAAGGGAACAACGTATGTTGTTATGCGGTTTGACCGATAAAGATCTTCGTAGAATATGTAGGAACCAATATGAACATCCAGGTTCCACTATTGGTTATTGACCGAGAATAGTTCTAGGTCATGTCTATATAGTTCTCGAACCCGTAGGGTCCGCACGCTTAACGTTACGATGACAGTTTTATTATGAATTTATGAGTTTTGATGTACCGAAGGAGTTCAGAATCCCGGATGAGATCGGGGACATGACGAGGAGTCTCGAAATGGTCGAGACGTAAAAATCGATATATTGGACGACTATATTCGGAGTTCGGAAAGGTTCCGAGTGATTCGGTTATTTTTCGGAGTACCGGAGAGTTACGGGAATTCGTATTGGGCCTCATTGGGCCATAAGGGAAAGGAGAGAAAGGGCCAAAAGGGTGGCCGCACCCCTCCCCTTGGACTAGTCCGAATTGGACTAGGGAGGGGGGGGCGCCCCCTTCCTTCCTTCTCCTTCTCTCTTCCCTTTCCTTCTCTCCTACTCCTACTACATGGAAGGGTTCCTAGTTCTACTAGGAAAGAGGGAATCCTACTCCCGGTGGGAGTAGGACTCCCCTAGGGCGCGCCATAGAGAGCGCCGGCCCTCCCCCTCCTCCACTCCTTTATATACGGAGGCAAGGGCACCCCATAGACACACAAGTTGATCTACGGATCGTTCCTTAGCCGTGTGCGGTGCCCCCCTCCACCATATTCCACCTCGGTCATATCGTCGCGGAGTTTAGGCGAAGCCCTGCGCCGGTAGAACATCATCATCGTCACCACGCCGTCATGCTGACGGAACTCATCCCCGACGCTTTGCTGGATTGGAGCCCGGGGAACGTCATCGAGCTGAACGTGTGCTGAACACGAAGGTGCCGTACGTTCGGTGCTTGGATCGGTCGAATCGTGAAGACGTACGACTACATCAACCGCGTTGTCATAACGCTTCCGCTTACGGTCTACGAGGGTACGTGGACAACACTCTCCCCTCTCGTTGCTATGCCATCACCATGATCTTGCGTGTGCGTAGGAAATTTTTGAAATTACTACGTTCCCCAACAATTACTGGATCGGTTGTTGTTCTTGAATGGAAGCATCGCAACGGGGTCGTATTCGATGGTGCCACATCGTCTTTGGAAAGCGTAATTCATAGAATAGAGGTCAAGTGTAGATCATGGAAGACGGCAGGCATTGTCAAAGCGGACATGGATAGTTTCCTAGTAGCGCTAACAATGGGTAGTGACGCGAGGAGTTAGGGCATCTCCAGCCGCGCCCCCAGGAAGGCCCCCCCAGGCGTTTTGTCCGCGCTGGCGCCGAAAAAACGGCCCAGTCGCGCCCCCAGGAGCCCGATTTTCGCCGGCTTGGACCGAAAATAGC
>NC_057810.1:666727601-666764178 GCF_018294505.1 Triticum aestivum | reverse complement strand
CCGGCGGACCCAGCCCGAACCCGGCGCGCTGGGGGGCGCCCGGGGGCGCCGGGCGAACTGTTTTGGCGCGAAAAAGCCGCGGGCCCGCCGCGTCAGCGACACGGCTCTCTTCTCGGCTCTCCGTCGTCCGCATCGCCTCGTTTCCCGCGGAGAATCAATGTCAAAGCTGCCGCGCGCTGCCGCGCCGGTCAGCCTGCGCCATTGATGCCTCATGGGCGGCGCAGTGAAGACCGAACGACGCGCGTCCCTCGCCCTCCCTCGCCCGTGACGCGTACACACGGTGGCACACGCGTGGGCGGCGCCTCGGCCTATATATGCCGCGCCCCGACGCACTCGTCGGCTCGCAGACTCTCCCGCCGTCGTCGTTCCTTCCTCTCCTCTCCTCTCTTTCACACCCATGGCCGAACGCTTCCCAGGCGACGGCGCGGCGGCGAACGGCTTCGGCCGCTGCCATCTTCATGAAGACGAGGCTCGCCTCCTTTACGAGGCCGAGAACCCGGTTCCGCCGGACATGCGAGTGCCGAGGGCGTGAAGGATCAGCGCGGGCGGCGTGCCGGTGCCCCCGGTACCCGCCGGCGCGGCGCAGCGTGCGGAGATCGCACGCATCCGCTCGAACCTGCCGCGTGCAGCGAGGGAGGGGCCAAGGTACGTCCCCGACAGCCCGCTCTGGGAACCGTACTTCCGCCGCCGTCACGCCCAGCAGCTCGAGGCCACCAACGGCGTCGTGCCCTCCGGCAGGCTCAACGCCGCCGGCCGGCGTCGGTGGTGGGGCGTGCCCGGGAGCATGTTGGAGGCTGTCCTCGAGTACATCGAGGGCGGCAACACGCCGCGCCTCGAGTACCCCGACCCCCCTTCCTTCTCACACCGCCGGGGAAGCTCCTGGACCCCGAGGCGCATGGAGACCGGGGGGTCCTCCTCCTCGTCCGGCGGCTCGCCCTGCCTCCGCCCCGTCAAGCCGAAGCCCCAGGGTATGCCGGTCAGCTCGCGCACCCGCAGTTCCGGCGTCCGCATCGGCGCCAACGCCCCGCCACCCACCGGCCGCTTCGTCCTCGTCGAGCCCAAGCCGGAGCCGGGCCTCCCCGCGGAGTACGAGGAGATAGCCCGGCGCGGCTTCTCCTACGAGGACGCCATGCGGTGGGCGCGGGAGGACTACCTCCGCGACGAGACGGTCCGGCAGCACCGGGCCCTGGAGGAGATCGCCGCCCGCAAGCGTGGGCGCGAGGACGAGCACGGCGTCGTGGTCCTCGACAGCGACGACGACGACGACGCCGCCCCCGGACCGTCCAACCCGCCGCCCCAACCGGGGGAGGGATGCAGCAGGGACGACGGAGGCGTAGGTGGGGGCGGCGACGACGACGACGACGGCGATGACGACGGTGACTACACGCGGTTCTACAGCCTCCTCGGCATGTAGAACCGCGTGGGCGTGCGACGAGGCGGGCGGCGAGGGAGACGGCGGGGGTAGCCCGCGGTAGTTTCTTTCTTTTTTGTAAAATATGTTTAAGTTTGGACGAAATATGTTTAAATTTAAGTTTGAACTCGCCGCCGTTTGTGTTAAAATTGAGTCGTTTTGGACTTCTTTGACTACCCATGGGCGCCGTGACTGGGGGACAACACGCCCCCAGTGCGCGGTTTAGCGCCGGTGCGTTCCCAGGGGCGATATTTTGCTCCTCATGGGGGGCCAACGGCTGGAGATGCCCTTAGCGATGGATTGAGTTAGACGTGGAGTTGAGTGTATGTAAGAACTATGTAATCTCATCGTGAAGGGGCTGTTTATCCCCTCTCTTTTTTTTAATACCCACTCTGTTCCAAAATAAGTGTCTTAACCTTAATACAATTTTGTATCAAAACTAGTACAAAGTTGAGACATTTATTTTGAGACGGGAGAGTATAAAGTAGCACATTTGTGCGTATTAAAATAAAAGTTTGTGTATGAATGAATTAAGTGGTGGGTGGACATGGAGCTTCTAATCTCGAGCTTATATGCACCTGTATAAACAGTAAAATAAAAAAAAATGTAAAAACTCTGCCCCTTTTTAATAAACATGCGTGCAATTTTTCGTGATGAAATCACTTTCATTAGGGTCTGGTAAAAAAATCAAATGCTCCAGAAAGACTAATTTTAGAGCATTGATTTTATTTTTATAACCCTGACCTCCACAAATATCATTGCATTACGAATTTTTGCATGTAGGTAAAACATTCATCAGCGTGTAAAAAAATTCAGAATTTTTTAAATTTATTCATATTTTACTATTCATCAGTGTGCATGTGAGCTCGAGCATAGAGGAAAACTTTCGGCGGTGGGGATTTTTCTTTGGTGGCTATGCACTCTGTTTTGTTGATCTCCGACAGTGCCGTTCATTTATGATCCACGGCGCATGCAACATCCTCCGAGTTAGTAAAATCAAGATCTGTATGTGTATTTTTGGTGTGCCTTATTTTTTGATACTTCCAAAAAATTTCAACAATTGCCTAGAATGCTCCAAATTCTCTTAAAACATTTTACCATGCAATGTACAATATGTCTCACAAAATTTCGAAAAATGCAATAACATAGAAAGCTCAAGTAAAGACCAAAATATAATGCAGTATATCCCCATATAATAAATACACAATGCAACCAAAAAAAAATCACACATCGAAGTACAGAGTGCAAAACGTCCCGGGTACATACAAATACAAGCAAGCAACCCAAATTCAAGTCCACTAAACTCAGAACTCGGATATTACGAGTGAGCTAGCTCACTTTATTTCGGGAAGTTCTACTGTATCTCCATCTTATTATTCTGCAAAGGTGGCCAGCTCGGCACCCCAACTCTCAAGTAGCTGCCGCGGGCCGCGCTCAGTGCTGTCCGGGCAGCTTCTCCTTGATCTTGTCCATGATGCCCTTCTTTTCGCCAGTGCCGTCGGTGCCGTGCGTCCCCGTGCCGGTCACTCCGGTGTGTCCTTGCTGCCCGTAGGTGCCGCCAGTGGCTGCTGTACCATGCGCCCCGGTGCCGGTCATTCCGGTGTGACCCTGCTGCCCATAGGTGCCAGCGGTCTGTTGCTGGTCGCCATGGCCACCGGGGAGCTTCTCCTTGATCTTCCCCTTGATGCCCTTCTTCCTCCTCCCGCCCATGCCATCATCCTCAGACTATCACGACGAACGAGAAAATTCAGTCGTTGATGCATTTAAACGGGAAAATGCAAATTACAACTAGTGTTAGCAACAAGCAAGAAGTGTATGTACACGCACCGAGCTGGAGCTACTAGAGCTGCCGGAGCGCTGCAGGATCCCTCCGGCCTTGTGCTCCTCCCTCGTGGGCTGGAAATGCCCACCAGCGGCCGCGCCGGTGCCCACGCCGCCGTGCGCCCCCATGCCGGTGCCGACGCCATGTCCGGCCACCGGGTTGCCGTACTCGTCGACGCGGTTAGTCGCCTGGCCGTGCTCCATCTTGCACAGATGCTGATCTTGATTCCCTTAGAAATCTGGTGTGTTGTCTTGCTCACTTGATCACTTAGCTGCACCTTGTGGTTGTGGAAGCAGGTGCAGCACGAGGCCCAATTTATAAGCCGTCTGCGGCGAGGGGATATGATCGCCGGAGGCACTACGTGTGCGGGCATGAGTGGGCTGGCCGGCGGGAGCCGGTGACTAGTGACTCCCCATTAAAGAGAGGCCGGACGTGTGCAGCTACTGGACGCGTCCGGGATGCCACGTCTCAGCTTGTTCTCGAGGTAGAAGTGATGACACACGTGCGGGGGATAGTCCCCGAAACACGTTCTCTCCGCTTGCAAAAGTCGTCTTGTTTGCTTTGGAAGATGAAAGCTGGAATTGTCGGCATGGAACGAAAACCAAACAAAATAGACCAAACCCATGTATTTCATTATTATAAGGACTGTGCTAACCATCAGTCGACTCGTGATTAGCAACAGATCCGCACATCTGCACAACCTTCGATCGATCCTTCAGCTCGTCCCGCTGCGTCGTTTCTCCCGCTTCCACTGATTTTTTTCCTTCTCTCAAAAATTGTAGTAAATTGCTAGTGATTTTTTCTGGTTTTTCGCTGCATAATATGAAAAGAAAATAAAAGTGCTTGAAAGAGGATTCAAACCCAGGTCTATGTAATACCTATTGAGCCTAATAACCAACTAAGCCACCTTTTGTTGTTGTCTTTTGTAGAATGACAATGTTATTTGAACCTTTCTTATTTCTGCCATATCAAAAGAAAAAATAAAGTTTGGCTTGGTAACTTTGGCAATGACCAGCGTGATAACTATGGTCTGAGTAACATGATAACTATACCATGATAAGGCTGGTAACTACAGTACAAGAAGGTTAAAAGCATGGGAAAGTATGATAATTTAACATAGAAATTACCGGTGAAATGTTTCAAAAACTTTTTCCCCTTGGATGAAAGACACCATGGTGTTTAAACATAAAATATTAGTTATCAAGTCTGCGATGATACATCATCATGTTATTTACACAAAAATTATCGGGTGTATGTTTAGTTATCATGTCTATGGTGCATATATTACCATGTTATTTCCACAAAATTTACCAAGGGTATGGTTTCAAACAAAAAACTCTCTTGGTAAAAGTTGTCGTGATGTTTGTGCGCAAGTTACCATGTCCGCAATGAGTATATTAACATGCTATTTCCGTGGAAATTATTGGGGGTATGGTATCAACAACTACTTTTTCTCTTGATCAAAGTTACCACGGTGTTTTTGCGTGAGTTATCACGCCGAGGTGTGTATGTTACCATGCTATTTAGGTAGAAGTTATCGGGGTATGTTTTCCACAACTTTTTCACCCGGTTCAAAAAGTAAACACGACATTTGTATGTGAATAATCAACTCTACGGTGCATACATTAGCATTTTATTTACGCGTAAGTTATCAGAAATGTTCTTAACAACTTTTTTCTCTCAGGTCAAAATTATCACGGTGTTTGTGCATAGTCTATCAGGTCCGTGGTGTGTAAATTATCATGCTTCTTACACATAAGCTACGAGGGGATGGTTTCAAACAACTTTTTTTCCTCGGGTAAAAGTAATCAATGTTTGTGAATGAGTTATCAGGTCTGGGATGTGTAAATTATCATGCTATTTACACATAAGCTACCGGGGGGGTGTATTCTACCGCATGTAGCCCATGTTGATAACTATAGTCCATCGAGCATGGTAACTCCGTAATAACCATGTTGATAACTATAGTACATTTAGGCCGATAACTACATAGTAATCATGTTGGTAACTATAGTACATCTAGCCCGGTAACTACATAATAACCATGTTGTGGGATGGTGCATCTTGTCCATTCTTCAAAAGTTAAATGCGGGAGGACAGACGTTGGAGATTCCTAATCTACCCAATCCCTCTCAAATCAAGTGCACACTAAAGTATCATTTTCAGAAATCAGATCATTGATTATACATTTCTTTCTCGATCTAAGATTATTTCCTATGAATCATCGTCATTGCGTGTTTACGTAAAGATAAATACGAATAAGAAAGAAATAGGGGGACGAGAGAGTGATGGAGATTCCTCAAAGAAGAGAGAAAAAGAAAACATCGTGGAATGGTCAAAAGAGTGCGACGTGCTTCCTTTTACACAACAATTAATCTAATTGAGCTGGCTAGTACACTAGTAGAAAAACACCAATTAGTCCCGGTTCGAAAGAGCCTTTAGTCCCGATTCATGAACCGGGACTAATGGGTTGTTACAAATACCTCCACCCATTAGTCCCGGTTCAAACACGAACCGGGACAGATGTGCCTCCACGTGGCCGGTCCATCGAGCCCAGTCAGGGGGGCCTTTGGTCCCGGTTGGTGGCACCAACCGGGACCAAAAGTCCATGCTTTTTTTTTCCAAAAGTGGCTGCTTTAGGGGTTTTGGGGGTTATTTTTAGGTTGTTATTAGCTAGCTAATAGAGAGAAGTGTCCTCTCTTATATCTTCGTCCTTGGTTTATCAACGCTGCTGCTATGTTCATTTCACCCGCTGATATAACATGCTCATGCATGCTCGCATCATACATCATCATATATAATAACAAGTCCTACTAATATCATGCATCATCATACAACTTCTACTCGTTATTAATAATAAGTCATACGATCCTCATCCTCATAGTCATCGAACCCAACCCTACATAATTGTTCTTAGCACATGATCATTAGTATCAGGTAGGACCTAAACAACCTTAAGGTAAAATAGCATAAAACAATATAGACCCTGACTCTCCATTATGAAGAATGGCGATCATCCTGTCTCCAATTCTTGCCCTTCGCTGCTTGTTGCTTCCAAGAAGCTCCTTACGACTGTCCATACATTTTTTCCATTCTTTGATTGTTATGTCTCCACTTCTTTTAGAAATCCGGTATGGATAGTTGAGATTTGTAGGACGACCTGGTTGTATGTTCAAAACATGAAGGCTACCATGCGTATACATCAGATGAGGCACACAATCATTCGGGATTATCTGTTGAAAAACATAGTAATAACTTCGTAGTTAGCAATAATGTACTAGTTTTAGAAGTGTGCAAAAAGATGCACAGATGTTGTAATAGTAAAAAATAATCTTACCAGGGTATCTCCATGGTAGTTACCGTAGTTCAACACGTGCACTAGTGGCACGTATTGACCATAATGTTGAGGAGTTTGATTGTAGATATTGTAATTCTCAAGATCAGTCCAAAATGCGACCAGATGATTTTTCTCCTGATAAGTTAATTCGGAGCCTTCGGTGTAGTAGGTTCTGTCTACCATCTTTCGCACATTCTTTGAAGAATGAAAATAAGCTGTCAATGGAGATAAGTTGTAAACTATTTTGAAATAAACAATATAAATTACTTAATAATTATGTTAAGCTCACATGGGGGAAGAATTGGAGGTGTATCCACAAGGACCCAAATCTAAGGTCTCTCTTGCTCGATTGTAGGATCACCAAGATCCATGGTGACAAGCATACCGTCATCAAGACCATATATCTTGCAAAGTGCTTCCCAATTTTTGCAACCAAAATGGGTTACACTTTGAGCATTGTACAACTTTACTTGAAAATCCACACCATGATGGGTACTTAGGATAATGTTTTTGGTTTCGAAACTTTCATGGTCTTTAAAACCCATCCTCTCCAAGACATAGCGTCTTGCAAAGCATGGGATAAGCTAGTCGAATTGGAAAAGATGAAAAATGTTGTCATGATTAAAATAGTTGAAGTCATGATTAATTACAAAAAAAACTATTGTCGTCGGTTGCGTACCGTATGAACATCGAAGGTCTCCTCGAGCTTAATGCTGAAGCGACGATCTTCGTCCAGCTCAATGAACCTGTCGCAGATACCTCGGTCGTCGTGGCACTAGTCGCACTCCCCCGGACGGTTTTCGTCGTCCGAGTACGACATTTCCGGCCTATGTTCATAATTCTAATATTAAACTAGATTATTAATCATGGGTTGACTATCGGTGATGTACGTAGCTCCTCCTTTCATTCCCGAGTGCATTATTACATCGAATTGTCTAGCACACGGGAATGAAGGAGAACTTATCCGATATGAGCATTCAATAAGCAAAATCAAATCATAAAATAAGCAAAACCAAATCATAAAATAAAGTAGTATTCAAATTAGCATGCATTCAATAATTATAAGCAAAAGTACATCATCTCTTGGTGTCCGTACATCGTCGAATATTATCACTGAAAGAACATGCGGTGCCCCCATGTTTGGTTTTGGTAATTGATGACAATCTCTATGGACTAATGGTTGTCTTGAGTTATATTTGAAGGATTTGTCCATAGGCTTTTCTTGAAGTCCATGTGTTGGTTTCAAGGAGTTTATGAGTTGAACAAGGTGCTATTAAGGAATTATCCAAAGATTGATCATGCGAGTGTTGAGCTTATTGCAAGCATGTCTTGAAGAAGAAGGTTGTGTGATCATTCATGTTTACCTTCAATACATCGTCCAAATGAAGAGAGTTGCAAAGATTCAAGGTTGATCAAGACTAAGTCAATAGTGAATCAAGTTGATCAACTCACAAAGCATAGAAGATGTACCGAGAGGGATCAAGTGATCCCATGGTATGGTAAGCATTGTCCATTGCACTTTATGTACTAACCCATGGTCTATGTGAGAGTTGTATGTGGGGTTAGGTATGTATCCATGGGCTTGCGTCAAGAGGAAGATATCATACAACCCATGGAAAGGATGACATCAAGTGGTGATTGTCATCAAGATTGCCGTGTGCAAGTTCAAGTGGAGCATCACGAAGAGATCAAGTGCTTGAATCTTGCCATCCATTGTGGTGTCAATGGACTTGTGAAGATGTGCCGAAGAGTGGCTCACCCATAGTGAATTATGGGGGAGCAATCATCTAGTCTTCATCGAGCCAACGCAATCAAGAAAGGTGGTCCAACTTGAGGGAGTCAAGATCGTCTTCATCAAGCTCAAGTGGACCATGTGCAAGGCAAAGTTTTTCCCTTGATAGGTTTTCTATTTTACCGGTCTTGTGGTGGTAGTTGGGAGACTGAGTTATAGGATCGTTTGACGTACTATCAAGGGGGGCTCTCAAGTTGGTAGCTTGATCGTATCGTTAGTAGAGAGCTGAAACCATTGCATCCTTGCATCATGTTTCTTGGTTCTTGTTTGGTTATATTTGTGAGTCTTAGAGCTTATGGTCATCTTGATGACAAGCTTGAGTTCATCGAAAACGGAGTTCGCATGCGTCTTCTATGATGTTTTCGGTGTTGGAGGTTTTACCGGTCTTATCCGATGAAGGGTTCTCACCATTTTCTTATAAGACCTTTCTCATTTTCTTATTCTTGATATTTCTATCAATATTGTGTTATCCCATGTCGTTAGCTTTCCAACAAACTTGGTTTCATTGAATTCGGAGTCCGTTTGCAAAAGTTGTGGCTGTTTTGGTAAAGGCTGCAGCGGTACTACCGTGACTAGAGCGGATGTAATTTTTTACTACCGCTCTAGAGCGGTACTACCGCGGCTCCTGAGCGGTAGTACCGCTCCAGAGAAGTACTACCATGGCTCCTAAGTGGTAGTACCGCTCCGGACCAAAAACTCGTGTTTTCTCTCTCGTTGGGCTGTTTTGACCGTGCTAAGCGGTAGTACCGCTCCTCCAAGCGGTAGTACCGCTTGTGCACGACCTGAGCACATAATGGTTGGATTCGGGAGGTCCTATAAAAGGGGGTCTTCTTCCCCAATGAACCTAATCCCTTGAGCTCGTGTTCTTCCCCCATTGTTGACCTTCTTCGAGCTTGCTAACTCTCAATCCCTCCATGGATTCTTGCTAGTTCTTGAGGGAAAAGAGAGAGGAGATCTAGATCCACGTTTCCACCAATCACTTTCTCCTCTAAGTGAGGGGAACCCCTTGGATCTAGATCTTGGAGTTCTTCGTGTTCTTCTTTCGTTCTTTCTCTCATTTTCCTCCCTAGCATTAGTTGCTTTGGTGGGATTTGGGAGAGAAGGACTTGGGCACTCCGTGTGCCCTTGCCATTGCATTTGGTGCATCAGTTTGAGTTCTCCACGGTGATACGTGGAAGTGAAGTTTGAGAAGCTTATTACTCTTGGGTGTTTGGGCACCCTAGAGCTTGTTCCTCTTGGGTGCCTTGGTGCCCTAGACGGTTGGTGGTGTTCGGAGCTCAATCATTGTGGTGTAAAGCTCCGGGCAAGCGTCGGGGTCTCCAATTAGGTTGTGGAGATCGCCCCGAGCAATTTGACGGGTACGGATGACCGCCCCCAAGGGTTTCCAAAGTGTACGGGTTCGGTGACCGCCCCCAAGGGTCGCCATTTGTACGGGTTCGGTGACCGCCCTCAAGGGCCCCTTAGTGGAATCACGACATCTTGCATTCTGCGAGGGCGTGAGGAAATTACGGTGGCCCTAGTGGCTTCTTGGGGAGCATTGTGCCTCCACACCGCTCCAAACGGAGATTAGCATCCGCAAGGGTGTGAACTTCGGGATACATCGTCGTCTCCGCGTGCCTCGGTTATCTCTTACCCGAGCCCCTTTACTTATGCACTTTACTTTGTGATAGCCATATTGTTTTTGTCATATATCTTGCTATCACATAGTTGCTTATCTTGCTTAGCATAAGTTGTTGGTGCACATAGGTGACCTATTTGTTGTAGGTTTTGTGCTTGACAAATTAACCGCTAGGTTTATTCCGCATTTGTTCAAGCCTAAACCGTAATTATTTTAAAGCGCCTATTCAGCCCCCCCTCTAGGCGACATCCTCGATCTTTCAATTGGTATCAGAGCCTCGTCTCTCTTTTTTAGGCTTAACCGCCTAGAGTGTAAAGATGTCTACTAGGGGATTAGGATTCTCTGACACACTTAGTTTCGATGGCACAAATTTTGATGTTTGGGTAATTCGCATGCTTAATCTCTTTAGGCTCATGGACCCAAATTTAGAGCGAATTGTAGATATGGGTTTTTCTCCTCCAAAGGATCCCCAAAGATTATCTTTAGAGGATGAGAAAAACTCTTATCTCAATGCTCAAGCTTCTAATGTGCTTTTTGATGCTTTGAGCAATGTAGTTATTTTTCAACTCATGCCGTTCCGGGATGCTCATGAGTTGTGGACAAAGCTTCAAGATAAATATGGTGTGTCCAATATTTGGGATGATTGTTCCCCCTCCACCTCCGGTCGTATAGTCTTCTCAACTTCTTCTACTTCACCTACATGTGGTTTGCCACAAGGTAATGATATGGTGAGTAGTGTTGGTCATTGCAATGGTGATAGTATGCTTATTGTGGATGATCCTTCATCACTATATTATTGTAATGCTCCTTCTTTGGGCTTTAACACTTCGAGCACTCCAAATGTTTCACATGCTTGTGTTGATAGTCCTTGCATATCATGTAGAAATTGCTTGACTAAATCGCATGATGATATGCTTGCTATGTCTTGTTGCCATGATAAAAATGCATCTATTTCCTCGAATTATTGTGCTAACAATGTAGAGGAAACCGAACACTCCATGGAACAAGATGTGGTGTTTAATGGTGCCTCAAGGGATCCTACATCATCATCTATTGCTTTTTGCCTTATGGCTAAGGCATCAAAGGTATCTCCTACTTTGTACCCCAATATGTCTCTTGATGATGATGTTGATGCTAATGATGATGAGGATGATGATGAAGAGAATGATAATGTTGCCTCCTTAAAAACTAAGGGGGAGATGATTTTTAAAGCTCTTCATAAAACTAAAATTGCTTGTTCCAACTTCATGGAAATTATGTCCATTGCCATTGAGGGCAACAAATATATTGAGGAGTTGGAATCTCATCTCGAGGAGCATGAGGTCACCATTGAGAAAATGGAAGCTCATGGGCGTGATTACGCAAATGAGATCGTGGAGCTATCTCAAGCTCTTGAACATGAACAAACCACCTCCAAATCTCTTGAGGAGACTTTTGCTCTAGAATTATCTAGAGTGAGGGAATCTCATGATAGAGCTCTTGATGTGGCCAACGATTTCAAAACTAAAAATGCTAAGCTTGAAGTTTATCATGCTAGACTCCTTGAGGATTTTGAGCACCTCGAAAATGGCTCAAGATTCATCAAGGGTGAGCTCATCAAACTCACCGAGTCTCATGCCCAACTTGAAGCCTCTTATTTAAAAGAGGTTGCCAAGTTGCCTTCTCCTCTTGTTGTTAATGATGATGCTTGTGCTACTAATTCTATTACTTGTGAAGCATCCATTTTGAAGGAGAATGTTGAGCTACGGGCTCAACTGGAGGTGCTATCTAGCAATTATGGGAAATTGGAAGAAAGTCATGAAAAGCTCTCAAGCTCTCCTGATGATCTTCTAGTATCCCATAGTGTGCTAAAGATAGCTCATGAGGCCATGATTGAGCCTCATGTGGATACTAGCACTACTTCTAGTCAAAATAGTATATTGCCATGTGCTAGTCCTTGTAATTCATCTACTCACAATGTTGGTACATCTTGTGATGAATTGCTTTCCTTGCCTTGTTGCTCTAACGATGAAGCTTATACTTCCTCTAGTACTTGTGTTGAGACTAACCATGTAGAGGAAATCAAAGAGCTCAAGGCCCAAGTCACTTCTTTGAAGAAAGACTTGGAAAAGAGTCATCAAGGGAAATCCACACTCAACAATATCTTGAGTGTGCAAAAATCCCCCGATGACAAAGGTGGACTTGGATTCAACTCCAATAAGAAGAAGAAGTCCAAGATGAACAAAAGGAAGGGCCAAAAACAAGTCAAGAATTCGGCCAAGATTGTTTGCTTCAAGTGCAAAGTAGAAGGGCATCATGTTAGATCTTGCCCATTGAAGAAGAAGGCCATTAGTGTCAAGCAACAAGGGAAGAGGGCACAAGTTCAATCTCATCAAGGTTGGAAAAAGCGGTAGGCGTAAGCGAGGCGGTTGGCCTTCGCCTAGTGCCTAGGTGAAGGAAATATGCCCTAGAGGCAATAATAAAGTTATTATTTATTTCCTCATATCATGATAAATGTTTATTATTCATGCTAGAATTGTATTAACCGGAAACATGATACATGTGTGAATACATAGACAAACAAAGTGTCACTAGTATGCCTCTACTTGACTAGCTCATTAATCAAAGATGGTTATGTTTCCTAACTATAGACATGTGTTGTCATTTGATTAATGGGATCACATCATTAGGAGAATGTTGTGATTGACTTGACCCATTCCGTTAGCTTAGCACTTGATCGTTTAGTATGTTGCTATTGCTTTCTTCATGACTTATACAAAGTTCCTACAACTATGAGATTGTGCAACTCCCGTTTACCGGAGGAACACTTTGTGTGCTACCAAACGTCACAACGTAACTGGGTGATTATAAAGGTGCTCTACAGGTGTCTCCAAAGGTACATGTTGAGTTGGCATAATTCGAGATTAGGTTTTGTCACTCCGATTGTCGGAGAGGTATCTCTGGGCCCTCTCGGTAATACTCATCACTTAAGCCTTGCAAGCATTGTAACTAATGAGTTAGTTATGAAATGATGTATTATGTAACGAGTAAAGGGACTTGCCGGTAATGAGATTGAACTAGGTATTGGATACCGACGATCGAATCTCGGGCAAGTAACATACCGATGACAAAGGGAATAACGTATGTTGTTATGCGGTTTGACCGATAAAGATCTTCGTAGAATATGTAGGAACCAATATGAACATCCAGGTTCCACTATTGGTTATTGACCGAGAATAGTTCTAGGTCATGTCTACAAGTTTAACGTTATGATGACAGTTTTATTATGAGCTTACAAGTTTTGATGTACCGAAGTTTGTTTGGAGTCCCGGATGTGATCACAGACATGACGAGGAGTCTTGAAATGATCGAGACATAAAGATTGATATATTGGACGACTATATTCGGACACCGGAAGTGTTCCGGGTGATTTCGGAGAAAACCGGAGTGCCGGAGGGTTACCGGAACCCCCCAGGGAGAGTTAATGGGCCACATGGGCCTTAGTGGGAAGAGAGAGGGGCAGCCAGGGTGGGCCGCGTGCCCCCTCTCCCTCTGGTCCGAATTGGACTAGGAGGGGGGGGGGGCGGCGCCCCCCTCTTTCCTTCCCCCTCTCCCCCTTCCTTTCCCCCTCCTAGTAGGAGTAGGAAAAGGGGAGTCCTACTCCTACTAGGAGGAGGACTCCTCCCCCTTGGCGCGCCCCAAGGGGCCGGCCGGCCTCCCCCTTGCTCCTTTATATACGGGGGCAGGGGGCACCCTAGTACACACAAGTTGATCTACGGATCGTTCCTTAGCCGTGTGCGGTGCCCCCCTCCACCATATTCCACCTCGGTCATATCGTCGCGGAGTTTAGGTGAAGCCCTGCGCCGGTAGAACATCATCATCGTCACCATGCCGTCGTGCTGACGGAACTCATCCCCGACGCTTTGCTGGATTGGAGCCCGGGGAACGTCATCGAGCTGAACGTGTGCTGAACACGGAGGTGCCGTACGTTCGGTGCTTGGATCGGTCAAGTCGTGAAGACGTATGACTATGTCAACCGCGTTGTGATAACGCTTCCGCTTACGGTCTACGAGGGTACGTAGACAACACTCTCCCCTCTCGTTGCTATGCCATCACCATGATCTTGCGTGTGCATAGGAATTTTTTTGAAATTACTACGTTCCCCAATAGTGGCATCCGAGCCTAGGTTTTATGCGTAGATGTCATATGCACGAGTAGAACACAAGTGAGTTGTGGGCAATACAAGTCATACTGCTTACGAGCATGTCATACTTTGGTTCAGCGGTATTGTTGGATGAAGCGGTCCGGACCGACATTACGCGTACGCTTACGCGAGACTGGTTCTACCGACGTGCTTTGCACACAGGTGGCTGGCGGGTGTCAGTTTCTCCAACTTTAGTTGAACCGAGTGTGGCTACGCCCGGTCCTTGCGAAGGTTAAAACAACACTAACTTGACGAACTATCGTTGTGGTTTTGATGCGTAGGTAAGAACGGTTCTTGCTAAGCCCGTAGCAGCCACGTAAAACTTGCAACAACAAAGTAGAGGACGTCTAAATTGTTTTTGCAGGGCATGTTGTGATGTGATATGGTCAAGACGTGATGCTATATTTATTGTATGAGATGATCATGTTTTGTAACCGAAGTTATCGGCAACTGGCAGGAGCCATATGGTTGTCGCTTTATTGTATGAAACACAAACGCCCTATAATTGCTTTACTTTATCACTAAGCGGTAGCGATAGTCGTAGAAGCAATAGATGGCGTAAACGACAACGATCCTACGATGAAGATCAAGGTGCCGCGCCAGTGACGATGGTGATCACGACGGTGCTTCGGAGATGGAGATCACAAGCACAAGATGATGATGGCCATATCATATCACTTATATTGATTGCATGTGATGTTTATCTTTTATGCATCTTATCTTGCTTTGATTGACGGTAGCATTTTAAGATGATCTCTCACTAAAAATTATCAAGGAGTGTTCTCCCTGAATATGCACCGTTGCCAAAGTTCGTCGTGCCCAGACACCACGTGATGATCGGGTGTGATAAGCTCTACGTCCATCTACAACGGGTGCAAGCCAGTTTTGCACACGCAGAATATTCAGGTTATACTTGACGAGCCTAGCATATGCAGATATGGCCTCAGAACACAGAGACCGAAAGGTCGAGCGTGAATCATATAGTAGATATGATCAACATAGTGATGTTCACCATTGAAAACTACTCCATCTCACGTGATGATCGGTTATGGTTTAGTTGATTTGGATCACGTAATCACTTAGATGACTAGAGAGATATCTATCTAAGTGGGAGTTCTTAAGTAATATGATTAATTGAACTTAAATTTATCATGAACTTAGTACCTGATAGTATTTTGCTTGTCTATGTTTGTTGTAGATAGATGGCTCATGCTGTTGTTTCGTTGAATTTTAATGCATTCCTTGAGAAAGCAAAGTTAAAATATGATGGTAGTAATTACACGGACTGGGTCCGTAACTTGAGGATTATCCTCATTGCTGCACAGAAGAATTACGTCCTGGAAGCACCGCTGGGTGTCAGGCTTGCTGCAAGTGCAACACCAGATGTTGTGAACGTCTGGCAGAGCAAAGCTGATGACTACTCTGTAGTTCAGTGTGCCATGCTTTACGGCTTAGAACCGGGTCTTCAACTACATTTTGAACGTCATGGAGCATATGAGATGTTCCAGGAGTTGAAGTTAATATTTCAAGCAAATGCCCAGATTGAGAGATATGAAGTCTCCAATAAGTTCTACAGCTGCAAGATGGAGGAGAATAGTTCTGTTAGTGAGCATATACTCAAAATGTCCGGGGTATAATAATCACTTGATTCAACTGGGAGTTAATCTTTCGGATGATAGCGTCATTGACAGAATTCTCCAATCACTGCCACCAAGCTACACGAGCTTCGTGATGAACTATAATATGCAAGGGATGAACAAGACAATTCCCGAGCTCTTCGCAATGCTAAAGGCTGCGGAGGTAGAAATCAAGAAGGAGCATCAAGTGTTGATGGTTAACAAGACCACTAGTTTCAAGAAAAAGGGCAAAGGGAAGAAGAAGGGGAACTTCAAGAAGAACAACAAGCAAGTTGCTGCTCAAGAGAAGAAACCCAAGTCTGGACCTAAGCCTGAAACTGAGTGCTTCTACTGCAAGCAAACTGGTCACTGGAAGCGGAACTGCCCCAAGTATTTGGCGGATAAGAAGGATGGCAAAGTGAACAAAGGTATATGTGATATACATGTTATTGATGTGTACCTAACTAGAGCTCGTAGTAGCACTTGTGTATTTGATACTGGTTCTGTTGCTAATATTTGCAACTTGAAACAGGGACTACGGAATAAGTGAGCACTGGCCAAGGACGAGGTGACGATGCGCGTGGGAAACGGTTCCAAAGTCGATGTGATCGCGGTCGGCATGCTACCT
This sequence comes from Triticum aestivum, assembly GCF_018294505.1. Taxonomy (NCBI): domain Eukaryota; kingdom Viridiplantae; phylum Streptophyta; class Magnoliopsida; order Poales; family Poaceae; genus Triticum; species Triticum aestivum. Next base: position 666,747,771 of record NC_057810.1, on the reverse strand, counting down.
CTACATCTACCTTCGGGATTAGTCTTAGACCCGAATAATTGTTATTTGGTGCCAGCGTTGAGCATGAACATTATATATGGATCTTGTTTGATGTGAGACGGTTATTCATTTAAATCAAAGAATAATGGTTATTCTATTTATATGAGTAATATCTTTTATGGTCATGCACCCTTGAAGAGTGGTCTATTTTTATTGAATCTCGATAGTAGTGATACACATATTCATAATGTCCAAGCCAAAAGATGCAGAGTTGATAATGATAGTGCAACTTATTTGTGGCACTGCCGTTTAGGTCATATCGATGTAAAGCACATGAAGAAACTCCATACTGATGGACTTTTGGAATCACTTGATTATGAATCACTTGGTACTTGCGAACCGTGCCTCATGGGCAAGATGACTAAGACACCGTTCTCCGGTACTATGGAGAGAGCAACAGATTTGTTGGAAATCATACATACAGATGTATGTGGACCGATGAATATTGAAGCACGTGGCGGATATCGTTATTTTCTCACCTTCACAGATGATTTGAGCAGATATGGGTATATCTACTTAATGAAACACAAGTCTGAAACATTTGAAAAGTTCAAAGAATTTCAGAGTGAAGTAGAAAATCATCATAACAAGAAAATTAAGTTTCTACGATCTGATCGTGGAGGAGAATATTTGAGTTACGAGTTTGGTTTACATTTGAAACAATGCGGAATAGTTTCGCAACTCATGCCACCCGGAACTCCACAACGTAATGGTGTGTCCGAACGTCGTAATCGTACTTTACTAGATATGGTGCGATCTATGATGTCTCTTACTGATTTACCGCTATCATTTTGGGTTTATGCTTTAGAGACGGCTGCATTCACATTTGAATAGGGCACCATCAAAATCCGTTGAGACGACGCCTTATGAGCCATGGTTTGGCAAGAAACCAAAGTTGTCGTTTCTTAAAGTTTGGGGATGCGATGCTTATGTGAAGAAACTTCAACCAGATAAGCTCAAACCCAAATCAGAGAAATGTGTCTTCATAGGATACCCAAAAGAGACTGTTGGGTACACCTTCTATCACAGATCCAAAGGCAAGACATTCATTGCTAAGAATGGATCCTTTCTAGAAAAGGAGTTTCTCTCGAAAGAAGTGAGTGGGAGGAAAGTAGAACTTGATGAGATAACTATGTCTGCTCCCTCATTGGAAAGTAGTTCATCACAAAAATCAGTTCCTGTGACATCTACACCAATTAGTGAGGAAGATAATGATATTGATCATGAAAATTCAGATCAAGTTTCTACTGAACCTCGTAGGTCTACCAGAATAAAATCTGCACTAGAGTGGTACGGTAATCCTATTCTGGAAGTCATGTTACTTGACCATGATGAACCTACGAACTATGAGGAAGCGATGATGAGCCCAGATTCCGCAAAATGGCTAGAAGCCATGAAATCTGAGATGGGACCCATGTATGAAAACAAAGTATGGACTTTGGTTGACTTGCCCGATGATCGGCAAGCCATTGAGAATAAATGGATCTTTAAGAAGAAGACTGACGCTGACGGTAATGTAACTGTCTATAAAGCTCGACTTGTTGCGAAAGGTTTTCGACAAGTTCAAGGGGTTGACTACGATGAGAGTTTCTCACCTGTAGCGATGCTTAAGTCTATCCGAATCATGTTAGCGATTGCCGCATTTTATGATTATGAAATTTGGCAGATGGATGTCAAAACCGCATTTCTGAATGGATTTCTGGAAGAAGAGTTGTATATGATGCAACCGGAAGGTTTTGTCGATCCTAAGGGAGCTAACAAAGTGTGCAAGCTCCAGCGATCAATCTATGGTCTGGTGCAAGCCTCTCGGAGTTGGAATAAACGCTTTGATAGTGTGATCAAAGCATATGGTTTTATACAGACTTTTGGAGAAGCCTGTATTTACAAGAAAGTGAGTGGGAGCTCTGTAGCATTTCTAATATTATATGTAGATGACATATTGTTGATTGGAAATGATATAGAATTTCTGAATGGCATAAAAGGATACTTGAATAAAAGTTTTTCAATGAAAGACCTCGGTGAAGCTGCTTACATATTGGGCATTAAGATCTATAGAGATAGATCAAGACGCTTGATTGGACTTTCACAATGCACGTACCTTGATAAAGTGTTGAAAAAGTTCAATATGGATCAGGCGAAGAAAGGGTTCTTGCCTGTATTACAAGGTATAAAGTTGAGTCAGACTCAATGCCCGACCACTGCAGAAGATAGAGAGAAAATGAAAGGAGTTCCCTATGCTTCAGCCATAGGCTCTATCATGTATGCAATGCTGTGTACCAGACCTGATGTGTGCCTTGCTATTAGTTTGGCAGGGAGGTACGAAAGTAATCCAGGAGTGGGTCACTGGACGGCGGTCAAGAACATCCTGAAATACCTGAAAAGGACTAAGGATATGTTTCTCATATATGGAGGTGACAAAGAGCTAGTCGTAAATGGTTACGTCGATGCAAGCTTTGACACTGATCCGGATGATTCTAAATCACAAACCGGATACATATTTTTGTTAAACGGTGGAGCTGTAAGTTGGTGCAGTTCTAAACAAAGCGTCGTGGCGGGATCTACATGTGAAGCGGAGTACATAGCTGCTTCGGAAGCAGCAAATGAAGGAGTCTGGATGAAGGAGTTCATTTCCGATCTAGGTGTTATACCTAGTGCATCGGGACCAATGAAGATCTTCTGTGACAATACTGGTGCAATTTCCTTGGCAAAGGAATCCAGATTTCACAAGAGGACCAAGCACATCAAGAGACGCTTCAATTCCATTCGGGACCAAGTCCAAGTGGGAGACATAGAGATTTGCAAAATACATACGGATCTGAATGTTGTAGACCCGTTGACTAAGCCTCTCTCACGAGCAAAACATGATCAACACCAAGACTCCATGGGTGTTAGAATCATTACTATGTAATCTAGATTATTGACTCTAGTGCAAGTGGGAGACTGAAGGAAATATGCCCTAGAGGCAATAATAAAGTTATTATTTATTTCCTCATATCATGATAAATGTTTATTATTCATGCTAGAATTGTATTAACCGGAAACATGATACATGTGTGAATACATAGACAAACAAAGTGTCACTAGTATGCCTCTACTTGACTAGCTCATTAATCAAAGATGGTTATGTTTCCTAACCATAGACATGTGTTGTCATTTGATTAATGGGATCACATCATTAGGAGAATGTTGTGATTGACTTGACCCATTCCATTAGCTTAGCACTTGATTGTTTAGTATGTTGCTATTGCTTTCTTCATGACTTATACAAAGTTCCTACAACTATGAGATTGTGCAACTCCCGTTTACCGGAGGAACACTTTGTGTGCTACCAAACGTCACAATGTAACTGGGTGATTATAAAGGTGCTCTACAGGTGTCTCCAAAGGTACATGTTGAGTTGGCATAATTCGAGATTAGGTTTTGTAACTCCGATTGTCGGAGAGGTATCTCTGGGCCCTCTCGGTAATACTCATCACTTAAGCCTTGCAAGCATTGTAACTAATGAGTTAGTTATGAAATGATGTATTACGTAACGAGTAAAGAGACTTGCCGGTAACGAGATTGAACTAGTTATTGGATACCGACGATCGAATCTCGGGCAAGTAATATACCGATGACAAAGGGAACAACGTAAGTTGTTATGCGGTTTGACCGATAAAGATCTTCGTAGAATATGTAGGAACCAATATGAACATCCAGGTTCCACTATTGGTTATTAACCAAGAATAGTTCTAGGTCATGTCTACATAGTTCTCGAACCGGTAGGGTCCGCACGCTTAACGTTACGATAACAGTTTTATTATGAGTTTACAAGTTTTGATGTACCGAAGTTTGTTCGGAGTCCCGGATGTGATCACGGACATGACGAGGAGTCTCGAAATGATCGAGACATAAAGATTGATATATTGGACGACTATATTTGGACACCGGAAGTGTTCCGGGTGATTTCGGAGAAAACCGGAGTGCCGGAGGGTTACCGGAACCCCCCGGGAGAGTTAATGGGCCACATGGGCCTTAGTGGGAAGAGAGAGGGGCGGCCAGGGTGGGCCGCGCGCCCCTCTCCCTCTGGTCCGAATTGGACTAGGAGGGGGGGTGGCGCCCCCCTCTTTCCTTCCCGCTCTCCCTCTTCCTTTCCCCCTCCTAGTAGGAGTAGGAAAAGGGGAGTCCTACTCCTACTAGGAGGAGGACTCCTCCTTGGCGCGCCCCAAGGGGCCGGCCGGCCTCCCCCTTGCTCCTTTATATACGGGGGCAGGGGGGCACCCTAGTACACACAAGTTGATCTACGGATCATTCCTTAGCCGTGTGCGGTGCCCCCCTCCACCATATTCCACCTCGGTCATATTGTCGCGGAGTTTAGGCGAAGCCCTGCGCCGGTAGAACATCATCATCGTCACCACGCCGTCATGCTGACAGAACTCATCCCCGACACTTTGCTGGATTGGAGCCCGGGGAACGTCATCGAGCTGAACGTGTGCTGAACATGGAGGTGCCATACGTTCGGTGCTTGGATCGGTCGAGTCATGAAGACGTACGACTACATCAACCGCGTTGTGATAACGCTTCCGCTTACGGTCTACGAGGGTACATGGACAACACTCTCCCCTCTCGTTGCTATGCCATCACCATGATCTTGCGTGTGCGTAGGAATTTTTTTGAAATTACTACGTTTCCCAACACTAGGCGGTGCCTAAGCGCCCTAGGCGCGGCCTAGGCGGTAATATAGTTTTACTCGTAGTGTATTTGTGATTATTATATGGGTGTTGATATTAGTTTAGGGCACATAAATAAGTTAATAACCATCTACTGCCATTGGAATATAGCCGGTTTGTCATATCAGTGCAGTATGTGGTATGATTTCTTGCTTGGGTAGGCAATTCCTTGCTTGCCCTACCTAGACCTCCATTTATGCCCTAGGCGAGGCGTTTGGCCAGTGCCTAGCACCTAGGAGTGCCTAAGCGCCTCCTAGGCACTGCCTTTTCCAACAGAGAATCTCATGCTCAACCTCAAGTTGAAGAAAGGCCTCTTCTCAAGAAGAATCAAGTTAATGCTTCTCTTGTTGAGAAATCAAGTGAGAAGAAAGTGAAGAGTAGACGTTGCTACTTATGTCGTGAGAAAGGCCACGTCACTTCTTCATGCACTAGTGGTAACTTATCCAACCCAATTACTATTGATGATATCTATTCTCTTGGGAAGGATAAGGTTGACAATGTGTTTGCCAAGTTTGTTGGTACTCAAAGTGGTGTCAAGAAAAGAACCATTTGGGTTGCCAAGCCTATTGTGACTAACCTCTTAGGACCCAACTTGGTTGGGGACCAACAAGCTCAATCTTTATCAATAGGTGTTGTTGGAGGGCATTGGAGACTTGGCTACATTATGAAGAATTAAGGGGACTTCATCACTCTTATTGTCTCAAGCCAAGTCAATTGAATCATCAAGTTTATTTCTTATATCCAATGTGCCTCCTTGCGGTAACTTGTACTTAAAATTGCTTACATTGAAAGTTACTTGCCCCCCTTGCATGTTTTGGTTTTGTTCCTTGCATGTGTTGGTATATGTTGTGATTCCAACTTGCTTATCTTGAGCAATCAAGTATGTGTGTGTTGGTTTGCACATCATGTACGTGTATGTCGTGCGTTGAGCCTTTATGCTTCTTGTTTGTATCCTAGTTGGCTCGTGTGAGAGATTAATGGAACATCCCATTTTGGGAGAGTGATGTGCTTTGTGCACCTCACAATCCTATAAATGTGTGTACATGAGGAATACCATCTAGTATTGATATTACAAGATTATCTAGTCGCTAGGTGGTATATCTCTCATGAGAAATTCAAATTCTAAATAGTCCATTAATTATCTCTTGTTTGTTCCTCTTATTGCCTCTTGTTAAGTTCTTATTGGTATCACATTATGGGGGAGTAATATGCTAAGTGCATATTACAAGCCTAGAAAATATGTACATTTGAGATATTGTCACCTAGAATTGATATTGTAGATTATCTTGTTCCTAGGTGGCATGTTAGCTCTACAAGTTGCATTTTGCTTTTTGTTTGGAGTGAAGATGATGTCGGATATCCTTGCTATCTACCACCGGGAATTATTTCCAAATACTTCTTTTGACAATTGGTAATCACTTATGTGTGGTAGAATTTAATTGATCATCTTTACATTGGATTTTGTTTTTATTTGCCTTTTCTCTTTCCAAGGTTTGTGTCAACTCCCATTGTCTTCCATACCACTTGTGGATCTTGTTAATTTCTTGTTCTCGTCTAGTGTTTTCTAGATATAGAGAAAGTGGTGATCCCACCTTGTGCATTTCGTATTCAAAAGGAAATTCTCTATAATGCACAACTCGTGGGGGAGCTATCCTATTTTCTTTAGAACACTCTTCTTGTGATCCTTATCAAGTGTGTGTTGGTGGAAGGCAAGCCGTTTTCTTTTGGTACCTTGTGCCATCATGAAACTTTGTTGAGAGCTTGGTTTGTTTGGAACCATCCTCTCTTTGGGAGTTTGACATCTTTAATTTAGTGTGTATCAATGGATATCTCATTCCTTGATGTATCTTTAATGATATCTTCCAAGTGATGATTTCTCCATTTGGTATCCTTTTCACTTGGCATTTCTTTGTCTTTTGGTATCGGTTCTTGAAAGTTTTGAGCATGCATATTTACTTCATGTATTCTATTTGGCATGCTTTCTTTCGTTGACCCAATATATAGGGGAAACTCCACCAAGTCTCAAATTGGATGAGATGTGCATGAAATTAATTTCCATATCTATATGCACATATTTATGTGGAATTTGTCCTATGTATTGGTGTTTCTAACTATTTGGTCCCAATGAGTTTGGGGTACCGTTTAGTTTGTGTTGTCCTTGTAGGAACGGTTGGAGATGCATTGGATGCTCGACTCACTCACAAGGAAGGTGTTGTCACCATGTGCTTATTGGAGTTAAGCTAGGATGATCAATGAACTACTATCTACCTTCAATTGGTATCTACTACATCCTTCCAATGATATCTCGGTAACAAGTATCTATTCATGCTTTCTCCTCTTGCATTCAACCTTGTGTAGGTTGCATCTTGGCATGATATTCATTTCATATCTTGTGATACTTGTTTCCTTTCTCAATGCATCCCAACGATGATCTCTTGTTGCTAGTTGTGATGCCTTTGATGGATGTGTGTTTGGACTTCATTCATATACAATAAGACCATATCTAGCCATGTGCTATGCTTTCAAGCAATATCTTAATTGTATATTTATGGCTTCCTTGTGGATATCTTGTTCCTTCATGTTGTAACTATTCCGGGTGTACATCCTTCTTTGTAGATATATATATCATCATGATTTCGTCTACATAGAACCTCATACACTTGAGAGAAATTACATCTCTAGTTGATATCCTTTCTTTCACGTCCACCTTGTCTTTCTTATGTTATTTCTTTGGTGGCTCCGTGAAAGCTTTTGCCTTGAGTGTGTGTCCTCTATCGTTGCATCTTGTTGCACTCTTGTGTGGTGAAGATTATTTTCCTCTTGCTTATCTTTACGAGGTTTTTGCCATCTTAATTGGTATCCCTCGTCTTGATGAGCCTCCCCTCATCTATCTTAACCACGGGTTGTCACAAGAATAGGTTCTCTTTTGCTTATTAGTAAGCTTGTGAACCCATTTGCCAGTTGTGTGTGGGAATGATAGGCCTTGCACCGTGTGCCTCATTCTTTCAAGACTATGTTGATGCTTAATGCTCATCCTAATTTTAGTCTTCTCAAGTGCTTCGCCATGACTCACACACATCATTTTGGTTGAGCCTATTCTTAAGTTGCCTCTTTTACATGTTGCTGAACCATGTGCTTGTTGCAAGCGTTAGGCTTTGTTTCCTATATGCTCACTTGCACTGGATGTGAGTTTCTATTGATTTTGGGGGAGCTATGATCCTATTTTGTGCACTTTGTATTCAAATACAAAAAATTCTTATGTGTGCACAAATCATGGGGAGCTTCTCTAGTTTCTTTAGAACACTCCTTTGCGCTTTTCATAATATCTTTATTCTTGTGGCATGTAGGATCATTGGTCTAGTTGGTTCAATTGATATCCGTTGATTGCTTGTGTCTCTCTTTGTTATGTCTTTGTGGCATATCTTTCTGTTGCAATCTTTGGCCATTGAGGGAGTTCCGGACTAGGGGGTGTCCGGATAGCCGAACCATCATCATCGGCCGGACTCCAAGACTATGAAGATATAAGATTGAAGACCTCATCCCGTGTCCGGATGGGACTTTCCTTGGCGTGGAAGGCAAGCTTGGCGATACGGATATGTAGATCTCCTACCTTTGTAACCAACTCTGTGTAACCCTATCCCTCTCCGGTGTCTATATAAACCGGATGGCTTTAGTCCATAGGACGAACAACAATCATACCATAGGCTAGCTTCTAGGGTTTAGCCTCCTTGATCTCGTGGTAGATCTACTCTTGTAACCCACATCATCAATATTAATCAAGCATGACGTAGGGTTTTACCTTCATCAAGAGGGCCCGAACCTGGGTAAAAACATCGTGTCCCTCGTGTCCTGTTACCATCCGCCTAGACGCACTGTTCGGGACCCCCTACCCGAGATCCGCCGGTTTTGACACCGACATTGGTGCTTTCATTGAGAGTTCCTCTGTGTCGTCACCGATAGGCTCGATGGCTTCTTCGATCATCAACGACGATGCAGTCCAGGGTGAGACCTTCCTCCCCGGATAGATCTTCGTATTCGGCGGCTTTGCACTGCGGGCCAATTCGCTTGGCATGATGGAGCAGATCGAAGGCTACGCCCCTGGCCGTCAGGTCAGATGTGGAAATTTGAACTTCACGGCTGACATCCGCGGGGACTTGATCCTCGACGGATTCGAGCCACAGCCGAGCGTGCTGTACTGTCACGATGGGCATGATTTAGCTCTGCCGCCGGACAGTACCCTGGAGGCCGCACTCGAAACCACTCCGATCTTCAATTCGGAGCCAGCTCCGCAGATCGAGGATGGATGCCTAGACACCACCTTGGGGGCTGCAACCTCTACGGCGATAGAGCCGAACACTGACTTCGTCCCTCATAAAGCTCGTGACTCCGAACCTCCCGCGCCCGCCCCGATCGAATCTGACTGGGCGTCGATCATGGAGTTCACTACAGCGGACGTCTTTCAACACTCACCTTTTGGCGACATCTTGAGTTCGCTAAAGTATCTCTCGTTATCAGGAGAGCCCTGGCCGGACTGCGGTCAGGAAGGTTGGGATGCGGACGACGAAGAAATTCAAAGCCCACCCACCACCCACTTGGTAGCCGCTGTCGACGATCTAACCAACATGTTAGACTACGACTCCGAAGACATCGACGGTATGGACGACGATGCCGGAGATGACCAAGAACCAGCGCCTAACGGGCACGGAAAAGCCACCCCAGCTCACAACGTATACATGGTGGACACACCAAAAGGAAGCGACAATGAGGAAAAACGGGAAGTGGCGAAGGACAACTCCCCCAACAAACAAACAAAGCGGCGACGCAAGCGCCGCCCAAAGACCGGCATCGACAAAAACGGTACCCATATGAACCCGGCCCTAGAGCAGGGCAAAGCAGTAGACGACGCACACGTCAACAAGCAGCCAGCCGGACATGAACCGGACAAGCAACCCATCCCCGACGAAGATGACCTCACATCACCAGAGCATAGGAATCTCCATAACAGGCTCGTCGCCACTGCAAGAAGTTTGAAGAAGCAAAAGCGGAAGCTCAAAACAGCGGAAGACACACTCAGAATGAGATGGAGCAAAGTACTCAACACCGCAGATAAATATGGCACTAATCACCAGACAAAGAGCTACCCGAAGCGCAAGCTGTTGCCCGAATTTGACGAGGAGGCCTTCGAGCCCCCGCAGTCAAAAAATAAAGGGGCCGCCTAGCCGGATAGACAACCAGATGACAGGCCAAGAGCAACATGGGGCTCCACACACAAGCCGGCACATGATCAGCATAAAGATCTTCAGAAAAAGGATAACCCGACCAGGTCTATGTATGGGCCAAAAAAGAAGACTCCAGGAAGTAACACAACCAGCCGAGCATTTGAAGACAATGGCACACCCAAATATAGGGGCGCCGCACACCCACTATGTTTTACCGACGAGGTACTGGATCATGGATTTCCAGCGGGATTTAAACCCATAAACATAGAGGCATACGACAGAACAACAGACCCCGGAGTCTGGATTGAGGATTATATCCTACACATACACATGGCAAGAGGAGATGATCTCCATGCCATAAAATACCTTCCCCTCAAGCTCAAAGGGCCGGCCCGGCATTGGCTTAAAAGCCTCCCAGAAAATACGATTGGGAGTTGGGAAGAGCTTGAGGATGCGTTTCGAGCAAATTTTCAGGGGACTTATGTCCGGCCTCCGGATGCAGATGATTTAAGTCACATAACTCAACAGCCCGGACACGCAAATTCTGGAACAGGTTCCTCACTAAAAAGAACCAAATAGTTGACTGTCCGGACGCTGAAGCCTTAGCAGCCTTCAAACACAACGTCCGAGACGAATGGCTCGCCAGACACCTCGGCCAGGAAAAACCAAGAACAATGGCCGCACTAACAAGTCTCATGACCCGCTTTTGCGCTGGGGAAGACAGCGGGTTGGCTAGATGCAGCACCAGCGACCCGAGTACATCCGAAATCAGGGATGGAAATGGGAAATCACGACGCAAAAAAGATCAGCGCCGGAACAAGGAGAATGGCCCAAATAGTACGGTGGTCAACGCCGGATTCAAAAGCTCTCGGCCGAACAACAAAACACTGCCCTTAAAGGATAACAGTGACGAGCTATCCAACCTAAACAAGATTCTGGACAGACTGTGCCAAATACATGGTACCTCCGGGAAGCCTGCAAACCATACCCACAGAGATTGTTGGGTCTTCAAGCAGTCCGGCCGACTTAACGCCGAACACAAGGGGCTCGACACACCAAGTGAAAGTGACGAAACCCAAAAGCAGCGCTCCGGAAACCAAAAGACTTTCCCACTAGAAGTCCAAACAGTGAACTCACTTCACGTGATAACACGCAGCGCGGCACCTGCTATACCAGGACACCATCCGCAGACTGGGGATAGAACCCACCAAAATTCGCTATAGCAGCACTTCCTTCAAAGGAGTGACGCCAGGCCTTTTAAGCCAATTTTACAGGCTCTGTACCACTAGAGGTCGTGTTCGGTTCATCCGACAACCTCCATCGCGAAAAGCTCACTCTCCATCGCCCCATTTAACAGTAGCCCTTAAGCGCTACTGGGGCGCGAAGCTTTCGCTTGCTTTAATGCAATACAACATTACGCGTCTCTTACGCTTACAAATGCCTGGTCCACGTGGAATATTCTTAAAAACTCCAGGTGTCTCTCGACCACGAAGAATGTGCGGCTGCCTAGACAGCCACACATTATTCCGACCTTGCAGGTCAAAGCCCCTAAAAACAGGTCATTTAGACCTCGGACATGGTTAGACGAGTCCGGCAAGGGGCTTCCCAGCCGCATACCCCTTTTTTTAGGGGGGCGCGCGCATAAATGATGAAAGCCAATAAAGCTCAACTTTCTTCATCTTCTAAATTATACTTTATTTTGATACACTTTTTGCACGATATTTCTTAGAAACTAAGTCCTTCTCTTTTACAGATGAAGCACGTGCTACACCTGTCCAGGATACAACACAACGGAGACACAGGCGCAGACGTGCAGTAGGGACCCGTTGCAAGGATTCTTTTCAGATTAAGACCCTGCGTAAACCTTTCTTACTGTCTCTTGTTGATACACATCCCCCGGTTTCCTACCAGAGCCGAGGAGGAGGCTGGCGTTTTGGCATCGGCCGCGTCAGAAGTTCCCGCCTGTACCTGGACACTAGGGGCTTAGGGCTTTGTTCGGCCCAATATCATAAAGACCGAACACCTCAGGGAGTGTCCGGCATCTCGAGTTAGGCCTTATATGCATCAGCTCCGAATCATGTCTTTGGTCAAATGTTGGGTTTGCCCGGCTACTGTGTTTTGCTGCCTTACGTTCCGTATCATCGGCTAACGCGGCACCAGGAGAACTACTGCGATTGTGCCCCGGTTCGGCCGGGAGAGCACCTCAGTAGAGAAAGCCGAAAACTGACTATCATGATATAGCGAGAGACTGGTCAACCACTCGGTCGACCATTGGAATGTTTAGAATTCCTCCGCTTTGACGAAGGACCGCTTCCCGGTCAGGCACATACGCGCCCCGAGTTCGGAGAAGCGCGGTGCCATCAGGGGCTATATAGTAGCCCCACATTCGAGCTCCTATGGCTAAGTGAAAGTGATAAAGTATTATAGTCCGGTTGCCTAGTTTGCTACGCTATCACGTCCTTAAAAGGACCAAGACGTTGGATTAAGTGTGAAGAAGCGATTTTCTTTTTGCAAACACCCCCGCACCATGTGCGTGGGGGCTGAAGCCAAAGACTGCCATCTTTCAGATTATACATATATATATATATATATATATATATATATATATATATATATATATATATATATATATATATATACGGCCGCACAGGAGATAGTTCAATACTTGAACACACAAGTATAAAAAGTCATTGCATTATAAACATGATCTTAGAAATCATACATGTCATTCAAACATAACATCTTTCAAGCACTGCGACTCTATTATACGAGCGCCCTGCAGGACTTCCTCAAAGTAATGCTCGGTGGGGAATCAACTTTTGTCCGAACCCCGGGATGCAACATCGGTGGCATCCATCTCCGCCCAGTATGTTTTACCACGGGCGAGAGCCATCCGTGCACCTTCTATGCATGCCGACCACTTCATCGCCTTAATATGCGGCACTGCCCCAAGGAATTGCTGCAACAAGCCAAAATAACTCTTCGGCTTGGGCCTTTTCGGCCACAGATGAGTGACCACATCCATCATGGCTAGTCCGGACAATCTATTCAGCTCAGCCCACTCAACCAGCCGATCACTCAACGGAAGTGGACGCTCCGGACTATGAAATTGAGACCAGAAAAGCTCTTCCATTTCATGATCCTCCTGGCTTCGAAAGTGCATGACTGCATCAGCCGCACTCGCCGCCAAGTCCAGATAAGGATCCTCCGCACCGTACAATCGGCCCAGCTAAGCATACTTCGGATCCGTGAACTTCCTACGCAGCATAAAGGGTTTTCCAGCCACAATGTCTCCGACCTGACGCAGTTCCTCCTTCATAGCCCGCATCGCACTACGGGCATCCTTGGCTTCGGCATCGGCCTTCTTCAGGTCCTCTTGCTTCGCTCGGCGTTCTCCTTCAAGAACCTCCAGGCGGTCGGTAGCAACTTTCAATTTCATGGCCATTCCGGCCATCTCCTCCCTGCTCCGGCAGTGAGCAGCCTTCTCGGCTTCTAGCTCTTTCGCTGCCTTCAAGGCAGCCGTCTCGCTTTTTCTGGCTTGCTCCTTGGCCCGAGCAAGTTCTGCTCGAAGGTCTTCCATAGCAGCAGCACCATCTGCATCAAGCATACAACTTGTAAGGAATGGGCATCAGCTCCCTTACTAAGCGACCGCGGCGCAATCACATACCTTGTGACTCATCAAGTCGTTTATTGACCAGCAAGATGTCCGCATCTGCAGCGTCGAGTTGCTTCTTCAGCTCGGCGAATCCATCCGTCCGGCTGGCCACCGAATGTTCCGCCACCTGCATAGGAAAGGCGACAGTTAATAACTGAGATTATGATCTTAGGCACGCTGCCGTTTTCGACAGCATACCAAGTCTTAGGGGCTACTATACAGGGCGCACTTCATGTGCAAAACTGTCAACAGGTATGTCATTTTTTGCGTACCTCAAATCCCGTCAGTAAACTTCCGACGGCCTCATACAACCCGCTTTCGGCGGACGAGATCCTCTCAATCACATTACCCATTAATGTGCGGTGATCTTCTGAGATGGACGCCCTCTTAAGCAAATCCTGCAGCTCCACCGGCTGTACTCCAATGGGTGCCGAACTCTCCGGCCCCGCCGGACTCGGGGAGACCCTCTGCGAAGACACCTCAGGGTCGTCCGCCCCATGCGATGGGGCGGCAGATGGAGGCGTTTTGCTCTCCATCATCTCCGGACGAAGGTCTCCCGAAGATGAGCTGTGCTGAGATGGGCTGAGATCCGAACTACAAGGTAAAAACTTCGGTTACCTTTAGACATTAAGCAGGGGTGTCTAATAATTATAAATCCCCCTTTTTACTTACGGCTCGTTAGAGGGCTGATTCCTCCGAGGAGACAGTACGGCCGGGGCTCTTCCCGGCGCAGGACCTTCCGGTAGAGATTTCTTTCCTCGCTTTGAGGCCTTGGCCTCCGGGTCTTCGGAAGCGGTCCTCTTCTCCCCCTGGAAGGAGGGACTCTCGATTCCTCCCTTACTAAAAACCTCCTTGGCATAGGTGACAGTTTCCCCGTGCCCCCCTTCGCCCTCATTCGAAGGTGCAACCTCCAACATTTTGATTAACACGGGATCCTGCATGGTCTCAGGGAGGGGGGCCGGACACCGTATCAGTTTTGCTTGCGCTATCCACTCTCGTCCAGGGAAAGCTGGTTAAAAGGCAAGCTCACTATAAATAAATGGACGGTGTGTTCGGACACAGGCTACTTACTTGAGTATCCGGGCGATTGCATCTTAGGCCAGCGTCCTCGATCAATTCCGGATTTGTCTCTTGCGATCCGAAGAACAGTTTATACATCTCCATGGGAGTCAAACCCATGAAGTGTTGAAGAGCTCGCGGCCCCTCCGGATTAAATTCCCACAGGCGGAGGGGGCGACGTTTGCAGGGCAGTAGGCGCCGGATCAACATGACCTGCACCACTGCGACCAGATTGATCTCCCTTTCTTGGAGGACTCGAATCCAGTCTTGCAACAGGGGAACGTCTTTGGGCGGCCCCCAGTCACGCCCCTTGTTGACCCATGATGTCAGCTGCTGTGGAGGGCCCGAGCGAAAGACGGGCGGCGACTTCTGCCTGCTACCCCGGGGAGCGGTGATATAAAACCACTCCTGTTGCCACAAGCCGAGCTCCTCTTGGAAAGAGCCCTTGGGCCATGGAGCTTCGGCCCTCTAGCTTATAACCGCCCGCCGCACTCTGCCTGACGCCCCTCAATCATCTTCGGCTCCATGTTGAAGGTTTTGAGCCATAAGCCGAAGTGAGGGGTAGTGCGGAGGAAGGCTTCACAAATGACAATGAATGATGAGATATGGAGGATGGACTCCGGAGCCAGGTCGTGGAATTCCAGCCCATAGTAAAACATGAGCCCCCTCATGTAGGGATCCGTGGAGAAGCCTAAACCCCGACGGAAGTGAGACATGAACACGACGATCTCGCCAGGCTCGGGAGTTGGGATAACTTGCCCTCGGGCAGGCAGCCTATGCGAAATCTCGTAGGTTAAATACCTGGCATCTCTCAGCTTTAGCACGTCCTCCTCCGTGATGGAGGAGGGCATCCACCGGCCTCGTAGATCAAGACCGGACATTGTCGAGGATCGAAGGTACCTGAACTCGGAGCCCTGGGTGTTGGAACTCAGGGAGAGGGGCGGATTCGATAGAGGATTGAATAAAAAGAACGGGCCTTGGTCTCATTATAAAGAGGAAGAATACTAAGAGCCGTCCCCGTGACCGTTTGAAACCCGCCTTCGATGGAGGGGGCGTGGCAACGAGCGCGGTTGGGTTACCCACGTCCGTATTGATGAGAATCCTGGAATAAGGGGAACACGATCTCTGCTTCGACAGGACGTGCCAAGGAAACCGCTTCGCTAAACGCGCTGAAGTGGTACAATAAAAACGTTCCAAATAAAGGCTTGGTTGTGGTGTGACGTCACGCCATGGAATGCGTCAGCAGATTGAACTTGTGTGAATATTATTCTCTCTACGGTGGTATGTGGAAATTATTTTGCAGAGCCGGACACTATCCTGGTGTTCACAATCTTCTATAAATTATTCGTAGGAGGAACCCGCCTTGCAATGCCGAAGACAACATGCGCGCCGGACTCGTCGTCATTGAAGCCTGGTTCAGGGGCTACTGAGGGAGTTCCGGACTAGGGGGTGTCCGGATAGCTGAACTATCATCATCGGCCGGACTCCAAGACTATGAAGATACAAGATTGAAGACCTCGTCCCGTGTCCGGATGGGACTTTCCTTAGCGTGGAAGGCAAGCTTGGCAATACGGATATGTAGATCTCCTACCTTTTTAACCGACTCTGTGTAACCCTAGCCCTCTCCGGTGTCTATATAAACCGGATGGCTTTAGTCCATAGGACGAACAACAATCATACCATAGGCTAGCTTCTAGGGTTTAGCCTCCTTGATCTCATGGTAGATCTACTCTTGTAACCCACATCATCAATATTAATCAAGCAGGACGTAGGGTTTTACCTCCATCAAGAGGGCCCGAACCAGGGTAAAAACATCGTGTCCCTCGTCTCCTGTTACCATCTGCCTAGACGCACAGTTCGGACCCCCTACCCGAGATCCGCCGGTTTTGACACCAACAACCATCAATATAGTTTGTCTTCCTCCAAGTATTGTCAGTTGGATATGTGTATTGCATTCCACTCTCTTGTTGAGAAATACAAATTTATGGAGGACCACAATTTATATTGGCCTTCTAAGCTTTTCGCCCATTTTGGCAATCGATGCCAATGGGGGAGAAGTTTCAGAGAGTTTTGTGGAGAAGTTTAGAGAGTTATCTCTTCTTGCTTTGGTTTTGTTCCTTAGCATTTGCATCTCATTCGCATGCACTATTGGTTGTTGCATTGCATGGTGATGCAAAATTCCTTATATAAACTCTCTTGAAAGTGATTGTCATCAATTACCAAAATGGGGAGATTGAAAGAACATGCGGTGCCCCCATGTTTGGTTTTGGTAATTGATGACAATCTCTATGGACTAATGGTTGTCTTGAGTTATATTTGAAGGATTTGTCCATAGGCTTTTCTTGAAGTCCATGTGTTGGTTTCAAGGATTTTATGAGTTGACCAAGGTGCTATTAAGGAACTATCCAAAGATTGGTCATGCGAGTGTTGAGCTTATTGCAAGCATGTCTTGAAGAAGAAGAAGGTTGTGTGATCATTCATGTTTACCTTCAATACATCATCCAAATGAAGAGAGTTGCAAAGATTCAAGGTTGATCAAGACTAAGTCAATAGTGAATCAAGTTGATCAACTCACAAAGCGTAGAAGATGTACTGAGAGGGATCAAGTGATCCCATGGTATGGTAAGCATTGTCCATTGCACCTTATGTACTAACCCATGGTCTATGTGAGAGTTGTATGTGGGGTTAGGTACGTATCCATGGGCTTGCGTCAAGAGGAAGATATCATACAACCCACGGAAAGGATGACATCAAGTGGTGATCGTCATCAAGATTGCTGTGTGCAAGTTCAAGTGCAGCATCACGAAGAGATCAAGTGCTTGAATCTTGCCATCCATTGTGGTGTCAATGGACTTGTGAAGATGTGCCGAAGAGTGGCTCACCCATAGTGAATTATGAGGGAGCAATCATCTAGTCTTCATCGAGCCAACGCAATCAAGAAAGGTGGTCCAACTTGAGGGAGTCAAGATCGTCTTCATCTAGCTCAAGTGGACCATGTGCAAGGCAAAGGTTTTCCCTTGATAGTTTTTCTATTTTACCGGTATTGTGGTGGTAGTTGGGAGACAGAGTTATAGGATCGTTTGACGTACTATCAAAGGGGGCTCTCAAGTTGGTAGCTTGATCGTATCGTTAGTAGAGAGATCAAACCATTGCATCCTTGCATCATGTTTCTTGGTTCTTGTTTGGTTATCTTTGTGAGTCTTAGAGCTTATGGTCATCTTGATGACAAGCTTGAGTTCATCAAAAATGGAGTTCGCATGCGTCTTCTATGATGCTTTCGGTGTTGGAGGTTTTACCGGTCTTATCCGGTGAAGGGTTCTCACCATTTTCTTATGGGACTTTTCTCATTTTCTTATTCTTTGTATTTCTATCAATATTGTGTTAGCCCATGTCATTAGCTTCCCAACAAACTTGGTTTCGTTGAATTCGGAGTCCGTTTGCAAAAGTTGTGGCTGTTTTGGTAAAGGCTGCAGAGGTACTACCGCGACTAGAGCGGATGTAATTTTTTACTACCGCTCCAGAGCGGTACTACCGCGGCTCCTGAGCGGTAGTACCGCTCCAGAGCAGTACTACCGTGGCTCCTAAGCGGTAGTACCGCTCCGGACCAAAAACTCGTGTTTTCTTTCTCGTTGGGCTGTTTTGACCGTGCTAAGCGGTAGTACCGCTCCTCCAAGCGATAGTACCGCTTGTGCACGACCTGAGCACATAACGGTTGGATTCGGGATGTCCTATAAAAGGGGGTCTTCTTCCCCAATGAACCTAATCCCTTGAGCTCGTGTTCTTCCCCTATTGTTGACCTTCTTCGAGCTTGCTAACTCTCAATCCCTCCATGGATTCTTGCTAGTTCTTGAGGGAAAAGAGAGAGGAGATCTAGATCCACGTTTCCACCAATCACTTTCTCCTCTAAGTGAGGGGAACCCCTTGGATCTAGATCTTGGAGTTCTTCATGTTCTTCTTTCGTTCTTCCTCTCATTTTCCTCCCTAGCATTAGTTGCTTTGGTGGGATTTGGGAGAGAAGGACTTGGGCACTCCGTGTGCCCTTGCCATTGCATTTGATGCATCGGTTTGAGTTCTCCACGGTGATACGTGGAAGTGAAGTTTGAGAAGCTTATTATTCTTGGGTGTTTGGGCACCCTAGAGCTTGTTCCTCTTGGGTGCCTTGGTGCCCTAGATGGTTGGTGGTGTTCGGAGCTCAATCATTGTGGTGTAAAGCTCCGGGCAAGCGTCGGGGTCTCCAATTAGGTTGTGGAGATCGCCCCGAGCAATTTGACGGGTACCGGTGACCTCCCCCAAGGGTTGCCAAAGTGTACGGGTTCGGTGACCGCCCCCAAGGGTCACCATTTGTACGGGTTAGGTGACCGCCCTTAAGGGTCCCTTAGTGGAATCACGGCATCTTGCATTGTGCGAGGGCGTGAGGAGATTACGGTGGCTCTAGTGGCTTCTTGGGGAGCATTGTGCCTCCACACCGCTCCAAACGGAGATTAGTATCCGCAAGGGTGTGAACTTCGGGATACATCATCGTCTCCGCGTGCCTTTGTTATCTCTTACCCGAGCCCCTTTACTTATGCATTTTACTTTGTGATAGCCATATTGTTTTTGTCATATATCTTGCTATCACATAGTTGCTTATCTTGCTTAGCATAAGTTGTTGGTGCACATAGGTGACCTAGTTGTTGTAGGTTTTGTGCTTGACAAATTAACCGCTAGGTTTATTCCGCATTTGTTCAAGCCTAAACTGTAATTATTTTAAAGCGCCTATTCACCCCCCCTCTAGGCGACATCCTCGATCTTTCAATCACTAATATAGCATCACTAAATACAACTAGAACCGTAGCGCCCGACGGGTATCGATGCGGGCGGTGGACACCCAAAGATAAGGAACCATCACAGGATCATAGCTCTAGTGAGATCCCTGAAGAACCTGCCAGGTATTGTCGAACCTGCCCTCCAATGCAACCATGTAGCAACGGACGTGCTCGTCCTCCTCGCTGACACGGTGACGTACCACCTCCGTGGTGTTCGGAAGCCTCGACGCCGTCACTGGCCCACACGATCGCCACCAAACAAGGATCGGGTCAACAACGGGCTGCCTCCTCACCAACCTACGTCCGCCGGAAGGTAGCAGCTCCCAATACCAGTCCGGCGGAGCCCAGTCCCGAACATGGCCCTGATCAAGCAAGCCTCCACCGCCGAGTCGACGACGACGAGGATGCGGGATAGGCATCGCCGACGTCGATGCGGGAACTACTTCTATATATAGTTAAATAAAGTAGTTTTATTAATTAAATCAACTATCTAGTTCAACTACTAATTAAGCACTTACTATAAATAAATAAAGTACTACTTACTAAAAACAAACTACTTCTATATATAGTAAAATAAATTAGTTTATTAAATCAACTAGCTAGTTCAACTATATATATATGAAGCACTTACTATAAATAAAATAAAATAGTACTTACTAAAAATATGAACTACATATTAATTAC